>NC_142607.1:12579207-12882237 GCF_041222555.1 Hakea prostrata
ATCACTCAACCTTGTATGAGCCAATGGTCAATACATGATCCTAAAAAAATATTTAGCTATTACAAGGTGAATTTGATGAGTGTGTGTTTTTACCTTACCTAAGGGAGATTAACGCAACAGCCAATTTTTTAGCGAGCCATGTGACTACTAACACAGAGATTGCATGGACACGTTTATTATTGTAGGTACTGTTATTTATTTTTATTTCTAATATAATATCAAAGTGCCTTTTATTATATCTCAAAAAAGTTATAAGTGAATGTGGGGATAATGTTAAAAATTACGAATAAAAACTAACTGGAGATTAGTGAGAGGGGTCTCAATGATAAATTAGAAACCTATAGGGAGGGGCATTAATTTTATGAAAAACCTTAGGAGGTGGGATGAAAAATTACCCAATGAAAACACGTGTTTAGCCAATATGCACACGCTAAATGCATGCAATAATGTATTTTCAGAGATTTTCTTACAGTTCATTTCTCTTGATCATTATTTTGATGTATACCTAAACCTGACCTTTTTGGTTAAATGTATCCTTGACCTTACCTTAATCTTAAGAAAAATAGAAATTTCAGTGGAAATACTAGTACATGAATCTTGAATCACGACGCCGTTATAAGTCTCGCTGTCATAGATTTCTGGCCTGGGCCCACTTATCTCGGTAGCACAGATTTCTGGACTTTTTTTATTATTTTATAATGAGCCCACGTGAAGCTCATTATTTTATATTTTAATGGTTGACTTCTTATTTTCGTATGCGGCGAGAATCAGGGTGAATCAAGATTTGTTGTTTTTTTGTTTTTTGACCGCAGCTTTCTATATATGGGGATTATTACTAATATAAGTGCCTCTCCGAATAGGTGGGTACCCAAGATTTTTCCGTGGGAGGTTGGATCTTTAACCACTCAACTAACCCGCCATTGGCAGAACCAAGAATCTTCTTATGACATTTAATGTAAATGTCTCGATTCTCTTGCCTGGCGTAATCATTTCGTTGCAAAATGAGTTCATCTTCATGCCATTAATATGCGGTGAAGTATGCAAGTATTGATAGAGTAAAACCATTCACACAAAACATCATGTCTTCATCCGATCTCTATGCAATTCATCTCCATGCATCACGTATTCACGTATGGAAGATTTTCCAAAGCCTATCTAAAGCAAAATTGCTTTGGTAATGCGCAGGATTCTCGTGCGGAATTTCGGATTGTTGGATCCAAAATTTGGGTCGAGATTTTGATCTGACGGCTTGAATGGTTTCGCATGACGGTCCTTTCTAAAGAAGACTACAAGCTTTTATACATATTTTAGTAAAATATTAAGATCACCTGAAGAGAAGATTAAAACTTACACAAAAGAAAAACAAAAATTTAAGATAAACTAATGAGTTTTTTTCATGGTGCCCATTTAAGTGGGATTTTAATTTTTGATTGTCCACTTAATTCCAAACTACTCACTTTTTACTTTTTGTAAAATTTCAAGTTATTCTCTATTAGAATTCAAGAGTTTGATTGTTAGTTTTTCAAATTTTATGGATCAACTGCTTAAAATATCCATTTTTTGTTAGTAAAGTTACTAAAATGTCCTCTTATTCACTTAAGTAATCCAACCCTTAGGTGGGTGAAGGAACCCATCTTTTTCCTATACTTTGTCAACAACCCCACCATCGCTGGCAACTGTCACCCTTTCCCACTTAAATGGGTAGTCAAGAATTGAAGTTGTTGATGATGTCTACGAGTTGTTTTGTATATGTTTTCTTCTCCAATTCTCCATAAATATACTCCTTGGTAATAAATTACTGCCACAATTTCTCTTCAAATTTAAAATTAAAAAAATTACCTCCTTTACTTAGTTATCAAAATCAACATAACTACTATACCTTCTCAACTCATCCAAACATGCTAAACGAAGTTCACTACCTAGACCAATTTAGGGTTACAACAATATCCCATAAAGTAGGGTTATGATGTTTGTTGGATGATATTGAGCTTCAAACATGCTAAACCAAGTTCTCCCTATTTATTCTTTCATCTTTTCTAATCTTCTCTCATGCATGACTTTTCATCTTCACACACAACTAAAGGGAATATTTGAATTTCAGAAAGCTAAACTTTTCTCCTAGATCTTCTCCACATGACTACAATAAGGTATTTTTATTTTCTCTCTCTCTCTCTCTCTCTCTCTCTCTCTCTCTCTCTCTCTCTCTCTCTCTTCTCTTTGGGTTTATTTTCTTCCTTTCTCTCTTGATTTTTTTTAAGTGCTGAATACGTGTGAGTAAGAGTATGATTGTATGAAAATTTCTTGCTGTTATTTTAATTAATTAATTATTTTTATTTGTGGTTGATTCGTTGAAATGAGAGAGTATATATACACTAAATTAAATTCAAACCCAACGAAATGGAAACTCTATCCTAGAATTCAAAGCGCAATAGAATATGAGAGTACACCTACAACATTGAATAAGATTTTGTATATTTGAATTTTGAAAGTTTATTGTAAATCAAATAATAAATAGATCACTTCCACAAGCAAACAAATCGTGGAAAATTCATCATCTCTAAGTCTTCCTCTAAACTTTGAATTCATCAATTTGAATTCTGTCTATATTTTTTTTTCTAATCTTGAAACAGAAAAGAAAAAAAAAACTAGCAACAAAATAGGGAATAATAGGTTTATAAATTGATCCAATTTTATTGTAAGAAATTTGGGTGAAAATAGGTTGATAACAATTAACTAATACAAAAATTCGTTATAAAATTGAAATTAAAATATATATAGATATATCATATATAGATATAAACTTATCAAGTAAATCTTTTTCTTATCCAAAAAGAAATTATAACAATTTTGTAATTACTGTTCACGCCCTCTTCCTCCCCAATGTCGAATCCTGGGTCTGCCCCTGCCATGAAGACTGACCTACTAAAGACAACGTTTCAAAGTTGTTGCCTTTTCTGGTCCAAAATTGGGTGGTACTACTTGACTAAACTGTCACCAAACAAGGTCCGAGAAAACTCATAAAAGAAAGAAAAGCTATGCTTATACTCTAGAGATTAGCCTCAGGCCCTCAGCTTGAGAAGAAAAGAAACAAAATAAAATGAAGAAAGGGGGGCTAAATGAGTTTAAAAGAACTTTTTTTGGGTTTACACTTTAGAGAATACAAACATTTACATTACACTCTTTGTTTAGTTAATTGGGATCCTCTACAAAGGAGACTTTGCAGATCAATTTCACTCAAACCAGTAGGCATCGACATATCACAGGCCTGGTGATTTTTTTATCTTCGCAAATTTTATATAAAAAATATACAAAAGCTTTTGTACTAAAGAGAAGAAAAGGGGAGAGAAAATACAACAAAAGAGAGCCAAGAAGGCTCAACATGCAACACTAAGCCTTACAAAATAAACCTAAAAAGGGGCAATTGAGAGAAAAAAGATATATAGGACTAGAAAATATTGGACCAAATTAAGAACAAGGCCAACAGGCCAAGTTCAACTAAAAGTCAAAAGTACTAGAAATCTCACAAATCTTGTTTCTTTGACTTAGCAAGGATCGCAAGTGGCAGAATATCGAATTAGAGGGATTTCTTGACTTAGATGCTTTCGTATTGCCTGAAGCAACACCTTAGGAATGGAAAATTGCAATAGCATGGTCGAAGAGAACTATTTCAGGCTTTCAACTGTTGCACAGCTAGCTAGCAAAGGATTCTTAGAACCTGAGCACGAACAAGTTGCAGCTCTATAAAATCTTCATTAGCCCTAATTAACAATTCTTTGCCCTAATTTAGAATAAAATCTTCATTAGTCTGCCTATTTCAAGTTCCCTAGCCAATTGAAAAATATATATTACAACATAAAATAGGTAGAATTAAGCCTGAGCCTTTCTCTTACATTGCCAAATCTTGATGTTTGTTGGATGATATTGAGCTTGAAATGCATACAAATGGCCAAAAAAGAACCTACATTAATGCTGGAGCCTGGAGGATTCTTTGTATGAAGAGGATTGTGAACATAGAGCAAAATCACATGAAGTAGAATTATGGTTCAGTTGAAGCGTTCCTTCTTGGGAGGCAGATTTTGTAAATCTGGTCTTGTACTTATGATTTCCACTACTTTTCATGCTTCTTTGTACACACTTTTTTTTTTGCTAGAAGGTTGATTGTATTAAAAGCAAAAAAAGAAAGAAAATATAGACTACAATTGACTTAGGGCCCTTAAGGAAAAACATAAGGCAGTTGGTAGTTCAATGCTAAGCTATGGTCAAAAAAATATAAATATCCAAAAAAAGCGGGGGAAAAAATATAATAACACAATGTATTAAATAACTTGAGAGGCATTTTGGTCCCTCTACGTTTGAAATTTGAAGATACTTAACAGCGACTAACGGTGTTAGTTTGGTTAGGACCCACATGTAATATATTGCACTAAGGGGACCCACACGTAAGAAACTCTTTACTATTTTACTCAACCCTGTTAATCCCTTTGCGGCTAGTGACTATCTCATTATACTTTAAATTTGTCTTTAATCAAGATAATGTCGTTAAAGGGGTTTTGGTGTTAAAAATATGGATTTAGTATTTTACATACTCAATTTCTTCGTCAGTCAATTTTATGTTAAAAATAGCTACACTTTTCAAGTTCTAGTTATAACTTAGGCAAAAATTTTGAATGTTATTTGAGTTGATGGGTGGGTCTCATAATTTTTTGAATTTGATATACTCTAGATAACATTTGCTCACGGTTTTCAAAATTTTGACTGAACTCAAATAATTCGTCCATACTAAAACTCATTTTCAATACCCAGCCAAGAATTCAATGTCGAAAAATATATATAGTTGCCAACTGCTACTTGCCATGAGTTAGGGTTAGAGAAACATGTTTTTGGGTGATGAAGAGAGAGAGAGAGAGACTCAGTTTTAACTGGTCCGGTTGATCTCTACAACCTATATCTAGAGAAATGTGATTTGCTTCCTTGAGATGGACTATAGTACGGATTATATATTTAAAGTTTCAAGAGTTTTGCTCAACATTAATCTTGGACTTCAACTCTAGAGTTTGAATTACATAAGTTATCTATTTGGGTTTGGTATAAACTATGTCTCTTGTGTGTTTTAGGGCAACTCTGTCTGAGTCTGTTGGAGTCTCTTGAGTTGTTGAGTTTGAATCTGGTTCTTAAAGTCTTGTACACATGGAAATAGTTGAGTTTGAATGGAGTTCTTGAAGTGTTGCATACATGGAGTAGTGGTGGCTAGAACAACCCTAGATTCGACTAGGGTTGCCTATGATTTTTCTGTTTTGCCTCAGAAGCGAAAAACTGTCATTATCCTTAACAACAACATTGTCGATTTGACTGCACATATGGATCTTTTTTGTTTGAAGGTAATGTTGTCCATGGCAAAGAGGAAATAATTGATATTATTGGTGGAGAAGTTCTTTTTTTGGTAAAATATTGGTGGAGAAGTCCATTAATTACTAAACATTGATTATAAATACATAATAGGGTGGTGAGCAAGTGGCTCACCACCTGAAAATTAATCGATACCTCACCCAATAAAAACCTACCAAAAAAATAGTATTACAGTCAAGAAGAGGCAGAGAGAAACTCATTAAAATGCCATACACACCTATTTAAAGATTGCACCTCACTAAATATCAGTACCCCAAGAACTAACGAACACATACTCCTTCAGTCTCTGGTATAAGCTTGTAGTGTCCACTCCTATTCTGGAGCTAGTGGCCTTCCAAGATCAAACCAACCCCCATCAATCTTATGATAAAGCTAACTTAACAAGAAGCAAATTAAAAAGTAAATTTACCTGACAGTGGATTGTGTGGAAAACCTTTTCACCCACAACAGAGGAGCTCGCACCGACTACTTCTGCTCCTTCTTCTGTGAGAATACTAATAACTTCACTGGAAATGATCTTATTATTCAACCCAGTGATCAAAGTGATCTGCAAGCCATAACCCATATCTCTCAGTTCAAGTACTGGCATATTTGACCCAATTGTATCACTATCGGTCTCAGAGATTTTCATAAGTTGCTTCTTCCTTTCTTTGAGGCTCTCTACTCTTTGTTTCAGTTCGTTTATATAACTAACTGCGTGGTCGAATTGGTCTTTCTGTGATGATATTTCCTTCAAAGAAAAAGCCTTAAATTAGTTCACATAAAATTATAGTTGTTTTGGAATATAGATATATGAGAGAGAGAGAGACCTTCGTACCTTCGTGGGGTTGAAATTTCGAGGGATGAGAGAAGCAAGCTTGAGGGAAAGGTTTTTCATTTGCATTCTTCTGTTTCTTTCGATAGTCTTCCGATCAAGTTTGGATGAAGTACCATCGCAATTCTCCATCTTATCTTATCTGCTTTCTTCAACAAGCTGTGAAAGACAAAGAAAAGCTGCAACTCTTTTAATATAATGTCCACGGCAAGTCGGCAACACAAAGAGAACGCAAAGTGGAAGATGAAGCAGCCATAGAGAAGTTAAACAACAAATCTCTCTTGGATTCTGATATCCATCGACAAACTACAGAGAAACAAAAAATATCATAGGATGAAATTCTCTTTCTTAAAAGAAAAAGAAAAGAATCGCTCAAAACCCAGAAACAGAAAAACGAAAATTTAAGGATTGGGAGGTGCATGAGAAAGAGAACCCAAGAATGTTAGAGATATATAGGCGACGAAGAGAGGGAAGCTGAGCAAAAACCAGTCAAGACATTCACAGGAAGAGAGAGGTGAAAGAGAAAGAAGTTTGCATGGCCGACTTACTCTACCTGGTTGATGACTATTGGTTTCTGTAAGGAAGGCAGCTTCCCCGAATGTTGCTATGTTAGTCAGCTGACCACCACATGCCTGACCCCACTGGCACCGACCATGGACAAACGTCTCTAAACCTTAGATGCACCACTAATCAAATGAGCGATTCTTCTGCCAAAGGTTTCATATTAAGCATAGTTACGGAGACAAATTTTCCGATAGATATAATCTTTTATCTCAACAATTTATTCTGAGTTGTTTCAGTACTTTGATTTCAGGCTACAACTGTGCCATTACACTAAGATCCGCCACTTCTTAGAGGCATTTCTAAGTTAGAAGTTCTAACTGCATGTCGTTAATCCTGCTAATAGAATTTTTGAAAACCTTTTACTTTGATCATTAGAACTAAAACTTAATGAGTTTTCCAAAAAAAAAGGAAGCGTGTCTAATGTTAATTGCAGAACAAAGTCCATTTAAACCCCTAAGAACAAAAGAAATAACTACATCATTAACTGCTCCAGCAGCATACAAAATATCCTCTCTACCAGGGTCTCGCTACTTCAATTGTCGTGGCTCCCCCATCTTGTCTTTTTAGGCTTCTAACCAGTTGATGGTAATAAGTCTCTACCTAAATGTGGCCGAAGCCCTCTGAGATGGTGTGCAGCAAACAGCGGTACCTGTAGGATCGCCATTGCATGCTACAAAACTGCAATTTGTTGTTACTCTCAAGTCTCAGCTACAAATGTTGGTCTTAGGTTTAGGGGTCCTTGTGCTCAGATGACAAGTTTCAAGAGGACTTTTTATCCCTCAACTTTATTTAAAAGCCCAGCAGTTTTCTAGCAATAGGAGTTTATTATCCCCATGGGAGAACAAACTTGGTCAACTAGTTTGGATTCTGGACATACAATCTACTTTCTTTTTGTACTCTTTTCCCAACATATGTGAAATTCCTAGCTGCCTGATGTAGTCCAATCATTCTGAAGAAGACGTCAGAAAAGAATTTCACTGGCATTAGTGATTGCTCAAATGAATGCTGAAATCTGCAATTGTCTTCCTCTCAGCTACAAAACCCAGCCCCTTTGTTCTTCTCTGAATGTTAAGGGTGGGCAACAACACAAGTTGGTTCTACACTTGTTCCTGGGCATTGTTAAGCTCCCAATATGCTGCTTCTGCTCTTCTAACCACTTCATATGGGGGATTATTGCTTCCATGTTCGTATTTCATTTGGTGCTTTCCATAATTGAATGAAAGGACAGAAACTGAAAAAGTTGGGGACTGCTTTTCGCTTATTGACAAACATGTCCAAAATAATCCTTATTGACAATTAAAGAACATAATTGCCGATACTCCATCTATTGTTATATTATATTATTTTTGTTTTACGTGAAAATCCCCTTCTCAGGTCATTTTTCAAAAATTTCATAACATGATGAACAAATTTCCATGAAAAAACAAAAATGATTCCCTAGCTACATTCAATAGGATATTCAAACTTTGCATTTCTTTGTTCTTTTATTATTTAATGGAAGGCTTTCAAACTTTTAATTAATCTTGTGGTGGTTCAAAATTTTCACGTTTTAATATTTGATTATAAACAGAAAATGTTTAATTCTTCTTGTCATGAAAATGGTTGTTTACAATTTTTTTTGTCAAAGTACAAAAATCATGTCTCAAATTTACAAATACCATTGTATCTCTTCAGGTGTCAAAATGTTCTATGGCATCCCATCGCAACTCCTTTTTGACTTGTTCAGGACAATCCCCAATAAGGGATGAAGTATGATCCATTGCTGCTGATTTTGCAAGAAAATTAGCAATTGGATTAGCTTACTTGTAATTGTGGGTAATTGTCTAATCTATCTATTTATATAAAGTCTCAATCCATACCAGAGCTGTAAAACACACCAAGGAATGCGAAATTCCTTCATTGCCAATACCACTGACAGAATCAAATTCAATGCACAGCTTCTCAATACCCATGGACCGGCAGCAGCCAACCCTTGCATTGAGACCATGGATTTAGCCTCCAAACTCGTTCTGACACCCATACACCCACAGAAAGAGGACACCATCATGGCACTCAAGTCTCAAATCAGTCCCCCTATCCCTGCATGTCTAGGAAACCCTAAGGCCAAGTCATCAATGTTAAGTTTAAAGTAGCCCCTTTCAGGTTGTCTCCAGACCACCTCCTTTGGCTCTGCATTTGGCTTTACCTTCACACGAAGTGCTACTCTTGCCATCACCTCTTGGTCAGTTCTTCTTGTGATTCTTATCAGAAAGTAAAAGATGTAAAAAGTAAGATTTTGTAAATAGGCAGTTCATTCTTATTATCATCAACAAGCATTGACAAACTCCTTCAGTCTCTGGTATAAATTTGCAGTGTAGCTAGTGACCTTCAAAGATCAAACCAACCCCATCAATATTGTGATGAAGCTAACTAATAAGAAGCCGAAAAATAGGGGGAATTTTTTTTTTTTTACCTGAGAGTTAATAGTGTAGAAAACCGTATCACCCATCACAGAGAGGTAGCATTGAAAATTTCTGCCCCTTCTTCTGTGAGAATACTAATTACTTCACTCAACATCAATTCCTTGTTCATTCCAGTAATCAAAGTAATCTCCAAGCTATGACCCATATCCCTCAGTTCAAATATTGGCAAGTTTGGCCCAACTGTCATTCTGTCTCTCATATCCTTGTCGATCCCATAGATGTTGATGGCCTGCCACTTCCTTTCTTTTAGATTTTCCAATCTGCCTCAGTTCCTTTATATAACGTACTGCCTGGTCCAATCAATCTTGCTGCGATGACATTCCCATTAAAAATTAAAGAGCTTTAATTAGTTAGCATTAGACTCTGTGTGTGTGAGAGAGAGCTTGGTGGAGTTGTAGTTGAGAGGGACGAGAGAGGAAAGCCTGGAGGAAAGGCCTATCATTTGAATTCTTTTGTTTCTTTCAATAGTCGTCTTTCGGTCCAGTTTGGATGATGGGTTAAAGTGGTTCTTTTTCATTTCCTTTTTTATGTAATGTTCAAATTGAATACAGAATTCTTGATGCTAGAGCCATATGTAGAACATAGGAGGAGATTGTTGAGGTATTTGAGTCATATCCAACTTAAGTTAAGGTACTCAAGTTATACCCAACTTATTGTTGAAGTATTTGAGTCATAATCAACTTATGTTCTAATATGGGCCATTAGATTAGTTACGATCTAACGGTGTAATGGGCCTTTGTAGGAGAATCCAATTACCAATAGAACTCAGTATTTATTTTATAAATACTAGCTAGAAGCAGCGGTCTGGGTATTACAATCTAGATACTCAAGGTGTAATGCTTTAAGCAACCTCGTGCTTTCAACCCTAACCCTAACAGAAGATTTATGGTTGTATAGAATTAGAGGAAATAAGCAGGCGATTGATGTTATCAGCCTTTAAGCTAGCCACAGGCCCACAACAGAGGAGACACAGAAACCTAACACATACGGAGAGAGAGGTTTGTCACGGCTCTTCACTTTTGAAGATTTTTTTGACTTCATACAAATGGGATCCCCAGCCATACACGTCATCAGTATCTAATTGGCTCGGTTTGGTATCTAAGCAATCTGCCGTTGCCACGACACCAACGTCATTGCTGATTAGATTACTAATTAATACAAACAGTGAAAACCTCAAAACACTCAACATACATTTATTATTTCACCAAAAATAATATTAAATGTAAATGTCAATGCAATGTTGGTAGAGTGGTAAGATCCATACTTCTAAGTGGAGAGGTCATGGATGGATTCGATCCTTGCGGACGACAAAGCTCCCTCTGAGGATGTAAGTGAAGTGCGCGCAAGCTGGCCCGAATGAATAAAAACACCAAAAAAATAATATGTACATTATTATTTGTTCTGATTTGCGAATCACCCAGGAATCCTCCCCAAATCTTGCAACTGATCCTTTAGGAAGTATGTAATGAGACACCAAATATCGTCACACATGCAGTTGTTCCCCTTTAATGATTTGGGAAGGCATTTTTGTAGGTTCTCACTGAGGAGAGAAAATCATCAAACTGCCCCTGGGAAGGAAATCAATGAGACGTCTTTAATGCACACATTAAATGCATGCCTCACTAAGTTTAAATTAAGTAGAGTACGTAAGAGTTCATCTTCAACACAAGCCGAACTTATGGACCATGTTGCTTCAACAATTCAAATTCTCATCTCCAGCCTTGATTTACCTAAAACCCATTTTCTTATTTATACACAATGCGCTTGAATATTGATTAATGCATTATACATTCGAAACAAACCCATTACTTACAAACAAATGCATAATTAGTCTAAACTCTAAATAAAAACCACATGTACTTTAGTACTTATATGATGAAAGAAAACTTTTCGTAAGGAAAAATAATACTTAATTAAAAACCTTCAAATCAGCTCAATATCGAGAGCCATAACCATACATCTAAAATTATATATCAACAGAGATGAGTATGGATTGTTGTTATCACTTTATCTTTAGAAATAGTAGAGGAAAGGAGGAAAGAAAATATGAATATAACCCACCTTAAGTTGGTAAGGTATTTTAAAAAATAAAACATTTTGATGGAGAAAACATATCACTTAACCAAAAAAGGGATACCGATTGTTACTTACCCGGCCAAAAACAAGAGAAGTGGAAACTTGATTTGCTAAAATTCATTTTAAATATAATTTTAACTAAATTAAATTAACAAAAGGCCAAGTTGGGCTAGGCTTCTAAGGGTTAAATCCAAACAGAGCCAACCCTGTCAGGATCGATTATTTTGTAACCTAAATCTACCCTTCGGGTTGAAAAAATTGGTCTAGGATTGGGCCGAGTTTAGGGTGGAGCCAACAAGGTTTTACTAACACCCCTATGTCCAGCACCCTAGCTGCAATGGCAGATACATACTTGTTTGTTTGTTTGTTTGTTTTTTGTTTTTTTTTTTTGGTAATAATGGCTGATACATACACAAAGAGTAATGTGTTAGCAAAATGAAGATGTAAGTTTAGACACAAGTGCAATGCAAAGGGCAAACACTTGGTGTCAATGTTATATAAGTCCAATAGTCAGGGAGTGGATGTTAACCCAAGTTGTTCTGGCCGCTAAGGAAAGAGCATTCCAGACTAGGGAGTTAGCCAGATGATTACACTCCATAGAAAAATACTTGAAGGTACATGAAGAAATGTAGGAGGAAGCTAGCAGGTAATATAATGTCATTTACTATTTACAGAAGGCTCCCTACTTCCATTTTAGAGCACAGTAAAACATCTCAGCAAATTTGGCAAAATTCTTTGAGTTTCATGGAGGGCGATATAAAAATTGAGAAAAAAAAAAAAAGTGTATTGCAAACCTCCTAGGTTAGAATTGGGCGTACACTCTATTCCGACGCGGAATAAATTTAGGACGGAAAAGAATGAATGAAGGAATCTATGGTAAGACTCCTAAGTCTAAGAAACACTTTTCATTTTAACACCTCCTTATTACAACAGATCTGGAAAAGAATGATTGTGAAGGAAGTCCAGCTAGACCTTTCTGGTCTTAACTCTATATGGTTGGGTTTTCATCTGTTCTTGGCACTGATTTTAATTAGTGGAGATTCTCTCTACTCAACTTGCCTCTTAATAAATAAAGTGACACTCACATGAATGTGGGACTACATTGTTCTTGTTTAACCCAAGTATACTTTATGAATGTGGCTCTATGAATAGAGGGATAGGCTGGGTGGAGAGGATCTAAACTCGATTCTAATTAGCCCTAATCCTCATTCTAGTGACAAATTATACAATGAAATACTTTTATGATAGAATTAGGTATTTTATTTGACTTCTGAAGTGACCGAATGAAGTGTTGGTACATAATTCCAAAGATAATAGAAAGTGGGTTTGGATATGAGTAGACAACACTGGCAATAGTCATACACTAAACCCAGATCTAACCCTAATCAGGATGATCACCTTAAAGTGACTTGGATATGGTCTTAACGTTAGAATTAGGCCTACACTTTATTTGGGATACCTTAGCCACCACTTCATCTCAAGCTTATGCGGCTAGGATTGCTTCCAAGAGTTCCATTGCTTTTCGAAGTCCATAACTGATCAAACATCAGTTCCTACATTCAAGACTTCCAAGATTTCCATTGCTATTAGAAGTTCTATAGTTGATTAAACATCAATTACTGTATTCAAGAAGAATTTTACAATTGGTACTCACAAAGACTCTAGTCAACCCAAAGAAAAGTTTGATACTGATTGGTACAAAAACACCGGTCAATATTTTATGTAAACTCATATTGTAACTCAAGAGTTTTAGAACCACAAATACTATAGTCCTAGAACACTGAGAATGACTCTCATTCTATATAAAACCTTGTACTAACTCCTTGTAAAATTAATGTGAAAATTATACTCTCTCCTTACAAGCACTCTCTCTCTCTCTCCCCCCCCCCCCTCACGTTTCTCTATCTCTCCTTTTTCACCGTGTCTCTCTTCTTCTCTCTTTCTCTATTCAACTACCTTTTTCAAACACACTCTATTCCAACACAGAATAAATCAAGACGGATTTAGACTATCATATCTTTACTCATCCGCTACAAGTTTAGTGTTTTATTTTTATTTTATTTCTCTCTCTCTCTCTCAAAAGAGAATTTTTATATCAGAAAGGAGGGAATGAACTATTACATTCACCACTAGGAAGAGTGACTAAAAGGTATTCCTCATTTACTTTTCCTTTTTTGGTAGAAAAAGGTTTTGGTCATTTACCAATAAAACCACCCCTTTATAATTTTGATACAAAAGAAAGAGAGTGGTCAGTGTTTGAAATACGAGAGAGTCATTTTGTTCTCCTGTGCTAAATGAGAGAGACCAACGTTCCCTGGTTCTCTCTAACTCTCTCATCTCTCATCATCAATCTGATCAGGTTCTCTCTCTCTCTCTCATCTCTTATCATCAATCTGATCATACCATCGCATTTGTTGAACTGTTGCTTAAAAAGTATGATGAGAAGTAAGAGAGATCGGACACTATTAATCTAAATGATGATGAGAGATGAGAGAGACCTTTTCTGTTCTTCTCTCCCTTCTCTCGTCATTGTTTTGGAGACCATTGAATTTGAGATTTTATGGTGACAAAGAAAGACTGAGAACTATTGTTCTTTGACGTTGCACTCTCGTCTCTCCTCATCATTATCGTTTCTATATGTCGACTTTGATTTACTCCATTAATTAAGACGAGAGAGAGAGAGATACGCAGAACCATTAATTGTTCTGTTTTTGTTTTCAACGAGTTTGAATTTTGATTTATATATATCCACCATTTCCTGAAATTAGTTTTTATCATTTTTATTTTTTAACCAGAATTAAAATTGTTTCTCAGATCTCCGGCAAACTGGCGGCAATAACATGTCTCCGTTTCCACTGAATGTACGTAAAGGGAAACACATCTCCTGCGGTTTTTTATCAGCTCCGGTTGAAACACGCTTCAGTTTGCTGAAGTTCGCCTTGGATAATCACTTGCCAACCTAACCACCTCTAAACTAAGTTCGTCTACTATTTTTTTTTTTTTTTGAATAGTGATTTATTTGAATTTAATATTCATGGGTAAATAGAAGAAGACTATCATATAAGTAGATAACATAGGCCAATGATTAATTGAGATAATACGGGTCAAACAGCTTGCTCGAACAAGAGTAATCATTGAAGGAGATAACTCCATGTTATCCACCTTCTCAATTCTGAGAGGGCTTTTTGGTTGGGAAATCAGATCTATAATTCAAGAAATGAAGTTCTTAATTAATCCCATCTTTCAACCAGATAAATTCTCGCATATTTTAAAGGAGGGTAATTCTGTTGCAGATCAGCTGGCGAGTCAAGCGGCAAAATGCATTGAAGACCAATTCAAAGCGAAATGATCTCTTCAGCCATAGACTGAAGAGGTTATCGAACTAGTATACTTAGACCCATGCGCCTCCATACTACCTTACTGAAAGAGCAATGAAGAAAGATATGATCTACAATCTTTTTTTTTTGGTAAACAATACGATTTATAGTCGCTTGTGCTTTTTCACAAAGAACACAGACACTTGGAATATTACAACCCTTTATAGTTAACAGATCAGGAGTTGCGAGTTTACCTAGTAAAATCTTCCAAATAAAAATTTGTATTCTAGGAGAAACTTTTATTTGCCAAACTTTTAACCAAACTTTAGGAGAGAGAAGGACTAAAATTGTCTCCAAGTCTGTAAGCATAAGCAACTGAAAACTTACCTCGAAGAAATTGGATACCATATGATTTCATCTTCTTTATCAAATACAGGAATTGAAATATTAAAAATCTCAGCTACATATTCTGCAGGCCACCAAGCTTCTGTTCCAAGTTTTACTGGTAGGATTTAGAAAATCTATCACTGTTGATGGGGCATCAGATAGAACAAGAGCAGAAAAATTGAATTTAGGCAGATTGGAATCCACCAATCACTCCATGGATTGATATCACAGCCATTGCCCGTAAGCTTAAAAACACTTGGTTTCATGAAATCCCTTGGCAATAACATGGATTTTTTCTACCCCAATGAATCATTAGGTTTGGCTTTAATAGTAAATAAAGAATCTTGCTTCAAATATTTTTGTTTGACTAATCTACTCCATAGAAATTGAGATAAGGATGAAAAAAATCAACTCCCAAGCTTTCTTTGACGGTAACGCCAAGTTCATTGTGACTAAACTCTTTAGATTCAAACCTCCACTTCTTTTGAAGAGCAAATGGTGTTCCAATTAACTGTATAGACCAGGTCTTATTCTTTGGATGACCAAAATAAATTTTTGTTTGATGAATCCAGGCTTTGAAGAATGGATGAAGGCAACTTGAAACAACTCATATTGTGATAAGTCATTGTAGAAGAGGTAGATTGAATCAAAACAGACTTACCCATAGGACTAAGCATCTTGGCTTTCCATGATTGTGATTGTTATGATCCTGATTAAGATTAGGGCCTATGAGAGAGGTTATCTTGTAAAGAATTAAATGGGGTGCAATGTTATGTGGAGAGCTAGTCATATTAGGATTTATTAAGGGTAGCAAGGTCATGTAAATAGGGAGGTAGCCCAGTGCCATAAATGTAATAGGCTAAGTTGTTTTGAGGCAATGAAGAATTTTATCTCCATACTCTCAAGTCACTCTATTCTTTGTGTTTCTTGTTCTTCTCAACTCTCAAATCTTCTGAATTTTACTCCCAACCCCTTTGAAATTGCTCTATTATCCAAAAAAATTGGGTTCACAAGAGTAATCTTGTAGAAACTCTTTGAATCAGATTTTCACAATCTTTGTTTTGGAGTTTCCCATTGATAAGTGTTAGAAAGGGATAGTTGAACAGAGAAAGAGAGAAGAAGAGAGAAACGTCGAAGGAGTAGAGATAGAGAGAGACGTGAGGGGAGGGAGAGAGAGAGAGAGAGAGAGAGAGAGAGAGAGAGAGTGTGTGTGTGTGTGTGTGTGCGCGTGTAAGAGAGAGAGAGAGAGTATTATTTCACATAAAGTTACAAGGAGTTAGTACAAGGCTTTATATAGAAATAGAGTCATTCTTCCTCAGTGTTCTAGGACTCTAGCTTGTAGTTGTGGTTATAGGACTCTTGAGTTACAGTGTTTGATTTGGTTTACATGGAGGTAGGTGTTTTAGATTATATAAAACATTGACTAGGGTTTTGCACCAATCAATATCAAACTCTTCTTTGGGTTGATTAGAGTCTTTGTGAGTACCAATTGTAGAGTTCTTCTTGAAAGTAGTAAACGATGTTTGATTAGTTGTAGGACTTCTAACAGCAGTGGAACTCTTGGAAGTCTTGAATGTAGTAACTAATGTTTGATCAGTTGTGGAATTTCTAACAGCAGTGGAACTCTTGGAAGCAACCCTAGCCGTATAAGCTTGAGATGAAGTGGCGACTAGGGTATCCCTAATAATAAGAGGGACCCCAAAATAAATATATGTCTCACTAAGTTCGTTCACTCATACGCTCATTTTTCCGTCTTCCTTGGGCACTATTTATCCCTATAAAAAAATCCTTCGTCTTCCTCTAGCACCGGTTATTAAAAAAAAAAAAAAAAAACTCCTGGCTACAATTATACCACTATAATTTTCTCTTCTTATTCCATGTTTTCTCCTTTAAGTTTTTCGTTTTTTGTTGTCTCCCTTATCAAAGAAGAGAAAGACCTTAAGCCAAGATTTTCATGGTTTTGGAGGCTAATATTTCACGGTGTGATTGATTTTTTATCCCTTGGATAACAATCCAAAGGTGAACTTCGGCAAACTGGAGTGTATTTCAACAGGAGCTAATCAAAATCCATCTCCTAGGCGAAGAGGCATTTACTGAGGCACATGTTGAATTGTGGTGTGGGGGCAGAGATAGATAGTTCTAAACGTACGCTTTTGACACTTTCACATTTTGTGTGAGGCCCATATGAGACCTAGAGATGATTTTACTTCTAAATTTTATTCTTTTTTTTTATTATTTTTATAAAAGTGAAGCCCACACAAGTGTATTTTAAAAAAGCGTTAAAGTAACACATAGTACCTCACTACTCCTCGAACAAGAAGGTGATTTATTAGACTCCCAAAGAACTATGGTCAACCTGACTATTTGAGTTTTTTTGTTGATTCCAAATCTTACTTGGTTATGCATCTCATCCAATAATAAGCACCACAGACACTACTTTTCGAGACGTAATACCCAAGCAAAATCCGGCTGAAAGACCTTCAAAGCATAAGAAACGTTACCCTGTTTGGTTTAACATTTAGACGATTCAAGTTTTCACACCCTTCAAATTATATGGCTGGGTTCTCCATGCGAGTAACACGTTTGTCCCTGTGGCTCCTGAGTTCTGAGGTCCTTAGCTGGTTATTGACTTATAGTTGTAATTCCTGTAAGAATTTTGTATGGTCTTCAATTTTCCTCATATTCCAGTTGGTTTGAAGGTGACATGAGACAATGACAAGAAGACACCTTCAGGGTCACCTGGCTACAAAATTCCAGTCTACACGTATTACTGGCATGGAGAACCAACCCATACAATCAAACATTGTATTTCTAATTTTCTTTCTTGCTTTCTTTCCTTTCCATGCAATTCCATTTTCTTCGAGTTCTTACTTTCACATAGATAAAATCTATGAACAGACAACTGTAGGAAGATTTCAAATAAGTTATGGCTCTAATGTTGACCTGGATTATAAATCCATTGGTTTGTAATCTCCCGTTGAATGAATTGAAACAAGGGAAGAATAAGGAGGACAATCAGGTTCACAATATTGGTCTTTTATCACTTCAGGGATGATTTGGGTCATGCAAAAATTGTGTGAACTGAAAATGGAAAATTTGCTTGGAAGAATTTTAATTTGATTTCTCATTCGAGAGGATTGTGAGAAGAATCTTATCTATTATGTAAACCAATGCGATCACCAGCCATACACGTCGTCCTCGCTATCTTATTGGCTGGGTTTAGTATCCCGGCCATCACCAGTTGCCACGATGGCACTAACCTCATCTTTGACTAAAGAGTCTGGATCATCTTCTTTATTTTTCAGCCACAAAATCAGGTAGGACCTAATGATAAACAAATAAAATAAAATATTTAAAGATAATGAAACCACACCAACGGAAAGTGCTCCTCGTTGAGGTCACAGATCCAGACTCGATGAAAACTGTCAAATTTCACATGAGCCCACTCTTACAGGTTTCTATCCTTAATTACTCTGTGGCACAGAACAACTTGAAGTTGTTCAAATTGGTTGTGGTTGGGGTTGGCTCGATCGAATAACCTCAATTATTAATGGGACCTTACTGAAACAGTTTAATATTGGAAAATATATATATGTGGTTGTCTCTGCAGATTCAGATAATTAAGCTGCTTCAGAGTCCAGACAGGCTTTCGAGGGTTCTTGTTCGATCTGATTTGGGAATCATCTTTGGATCCCCAGATATTTGTAACTTATATTGAAGTTTCGAAATTTACCAAAAATGGGGAAAAACAGAAGCTTTGAAAAACGTAGAATTTTATGAAAACCTTTTTATCTTAAGCATGGTACGAAAAATTGGCGATACATCGTCATGTTGATGGAACCCAATACAAAACTCATGTGTGATATGGAAAATTCCAAATGTTACCAATATGTCATCAAATGTTGTCGATATTTAGCTGAATTTTCGGTTGAATTTTGGGTGATTTATTACTTGATTTTTTTGTCATTTTTTCTCTCTTCTCCAAAGCTTCCAAAGCTTCTCACTCATGTTTTTTTACATTTTAACTCTATTTTGCTCCGATCCTCAACGAATATGAGTACATCTTACCTCATTATTGCCGGTTAGTACATTGTTTGTGTCGATCAAATGAGATTTCACACAAATCTACATGTTTTTCAGACCTTTAGTTTCGCCCACATATAGTCGGACATGTGCTGATCAGAACATTAGTATAAGAGATATTTTATGCCAAAATAATACTCTCAATGTGTTTATTGTCTTCAAATTAGGCTACACAACAAAACTCAAGCCAAAATGATCCCAAATACTCTTCGAAATTAGCTGTTAAATTTTTATCGATACCACTCCAAAAGTCGCTCAAAATGTTGTAACATGTCGCTATGTTGGATGGTATCGTCTGCCATCAACACGGTGACATGAGGCGACTTTTCGAACCTTGATCATAAGTCTGTGATGTAAGAAATATCCCATCAAGACTGACCCACCAAAGGAAACATTTCAAATTTGTTCCCTTTTGGTCTAAAATGGGAGAGTGAGGGTGGCACTACCTAGTCTAAATAATCAGCAAACAAGATACAAGATAGAGTCAAGCTCCTCACCATCTACCCACAATCACAAGAGAGTGATACTCATATTATACTGCCCTAACATGAGTTTTTCTATGAATCTATAAATTCTCTATGTTTCATGCTTTTTTTATCTTAATATTAAACATCAGACAATTGTTTTATTGCTAATGAACACCTCTATGGTTGTACGTAATCAATAATGAGGAAAGGGTAGGGTTACAACAAATAATGAGGAGAATTAATAACTTTATATTAAGAGGGTCTTTTTTAGTGTGATGAAGTTTTATATTAAGGGGTTGAGAAATATTAAATATGCCATATGAAGTGTCAAATTTAGGACCTATTTACCAACAGGACAACCTTTCAATGTTTATTTGATTAACTTTTCACTTCTCTTAATTAATCTTAGTTAGTATACAAGAACAACATTATTTATTAGGTATTATTGACGTTAAACGTGATCAAAATTGTTTTGGCTGTCACGTAAAAAAAAAAAAACCAAGGCTGCATTGGGAAGACAAGAAAAGAAAAAGAGAACTTTCAAAAAAAAAAATCCTAAAATTCATGAGATAACACATTAGCTAATCATTGCATCATAATTATCTTTATTCCTCCCTATCTTGTTTCTAAAATAATTTTTGCGGTGGTTGTTGCTAACAGCATGATTGTGGTACTGGCGACTAGTAGATTATGGCTGTGTGATGTGACAAATATTGTTGACTTACGGCTGTCTTTGCTCAAACATTTTTGTGGTGGTCATTGCTAATTGCATGAATATGTAGAGCAACGTGAATTTGGAGATTTCAAACTACCAAGTCAGATTGTGGTACTGGCGACTAGTAGATTGCGGCCGTATGATGTGACAAAATATTGTTGACTCAAGGCCGTCTTTGCTCAAACATTTTTGTGGTGGTCGTTGCTAGCTGCATGAATACGCAGAGCAGCGTGAATTTGGAGAATTCAAACTGCTAAGTCAGATTGTGGTACTAGCGACTAGTAGATTGCAGCCATATGATGTGAAAATATTGTTGACTCATGGCCGTCTTTGCTCAAACATTTTTGTGGTGGTCGTTGCTAGCTGCATGAATACGCAGAGCAGCGTGAATTTGGAGATTTCAAACTGCTAAGTCAGATTGTGGTACTAGCGACTAGTAGATTGCAGCCATATGATGTGACAAAATATTGTTGACTCACGGACGTCTTTGCTCAAACATTCCCGCGTAGAAAGTTAACAGTTGGCTTGCATTTAATACTGTCACGTAAGCCCCCACAAGTTGGTGAGAGAGGCGATATATTCGTATATTTTTCTTCTCAATCTGGTTTTTTTGGGGTTGGAAAACTAACTTTCATTTCAAAGACAAAGAGATTGGATAATTCGAGCTACACATCTTGGCAAGCCAAGCAGTGGGTACCGACCAATCTTTCCCAATCGGTAAGGAGATGCCTTCTTGGCTAAGGAGTTAGCAACGCTATTAATTTTAATAGGAGAATGCACAAACTTACACTCTAGCATTTTAGAAGCTAGATATTTAATATCCCAAACTATAGAGTCAACACACCTAGGAGTTTCCAAGTTGCCCAATACGGCGTTCACTAGACTCAAATTATCCACTTCTGCCTCAATATATTCGATATCCTCACTAATGTTGAGGAGAAGCACTTCTCTCAAGGCCAAAGCCTCGCCTTCAATAATTTCAGAGAACTCCGCTGGAGTAGACACCGCTACCAAAGGGGTCGCATTATGATTTCAAATCACAAGGCCCATACCACATTTCGAGCCCACCCATGTAGCATCGCTATTGAGTTTGGCCCATGGGCTCGAAGGATTCTTCCACTTAACTGACCCATCCCTATTCATTTTCTTCCTTTCACACTCTGGTCTCTTCGCCAATGCCTTAAAATTGCAGATCTCCTCAAATTGTTTCTTCGCCTTCTCAAGTACTTGAGATAGGGAGGAAACAATACCTTTGAAAATCAAATCATTTCACGACCCTCATAGTTTTGGTTTTCCTTTTTTCAGATTATTTTAAGAATCTTTTCACCTCGTCCAACCTTTATCTGCTGATTTTGTAGAATGTCTGTTTCGTCTTGTTTTTCTCTTGAAGATAATGGATTGCTGTCACAGGCATGTAGTTGTCGCGTTCATACTCCTAAGTGCATGAGGTTGCCAAAGTAATATATAAATAAGAGGAATGTCGTTTCCATGAAGATAAAAAAAAAGTAAAAATCACGTACTAGCTTTGAAAAGTCCTTTAATTATCCAACCAAACGAGTTATCAAGAATTAACTAAGCTATTAGTTAAATTAACAAAACATGAAGGAAATAATTAAATTGTTAAACGGAAATACTGAAACAATTTCAATGAACTAAATTACTAGGGACTTGATTTCACCAAACATGATAAAGTCCCTTATTGATCTATTCCCCCTATTCGTACAACCAATTTAATCCTCCACTTGTTGATGAGATTCTCTTAGTTAGATTACCTCATCTATTATGCATGAAGACCCTAATATATTAAATACCCTACCAATTATGCATAGAGATGATCAATTTAATATATTGATTATACACAAGACACTCACAAACAAAGTCGAACAAATTACTAACATATTACACATTAGATGTAATTTGTTATTCTTTAATCCTAAGTCTAGTATACCTTCCATATTGTTACATGAATGAAAACACACCACAAAATTCATGAATATTGGCCAACCATTCAAACATTAAGAATAATATTGAAGAAAACTAAAGGAAGGATTGAATTATATGAAAGGAAAATAAAATCAATAACTATTTTATATAAGGATTCATCTAACCCTAGCAACAAAAACTTAGAAAATTATAGAGGAAGAAAAAGAAGAAAAGATAGTCAAGGGAAACATCACTCTAGCTAGGGATGAAGAAGAAGAAACTCCAGCAACAACTCTCCAAAATTTGCTCCAAAGCAGCACTCGATCTCAAATTCTTCTCAGGCAGCCTCTTCCACCAAAAAACGTTTTTGGTTGAAGCTTCCCTCTTCTTCTATGGCCATTTTCCTATATTGGTAGGACTCTTTTGACTCAATCAAATATAAATAGTCTTCAAATTCCAAATCTAACTTAACCAAGGAAACTCATGGTCTAGTGTTTTGGATGCTTGATTCTGAATTTTATTAACTTGAATTTGAATCTTAGTGGAACCTTTCCTTCTTTTGTTCCCCTTTTTTTGAAAATTAAAATTATAATTTTGAAGTGGGCTTTCCAATTTGGTGTAGAACACCACATGGGAAGTTACGAAATACAACCCCAAAAAAAAAATCATACCCCTTATTCATCCTTGCTTAGAAACTCCTTTTACCCATAATATCCCTGCAAAATTTGGTTGGTGATTTCTTACAAACACAAGTAATAAATCTTAATTAGTAATTGTTATGAAATATATGAATTACCAAAATTATAGAAATTAAAAGGGAAGGGGGGCCATATATTAATTTTATACAATATTAGGGTAAATTGATACAAAACAATTATAAACACTTGCAAATATAGCCAATAAATTAACCAAAATAGTACGCATCAAATGAACTTATCACTAGTGAGGATGAAATCCATTCAGTTGTGTTTTGTTCTACCCTTTCAAAGCCCCTAAACCTGATAGGTTTCCTTCTTTTGTCTATCAATTTTCTCTTCGGTTTGTTGCCTTTTGGTATTAATAAGTTCATAGCTCTTGTAGCCAAAGTTGAATAGCCATTGTTGGTCTTTGATTATAGGCCCATCAGCCTTTGCAATGAAATTTATAAAGTTACAACTAAAGTTCTGGCTAATAACCTAAGGTGACACTCAGGCAAATTTATCTCCGCTCTTAAGGGACCTTTGTGCCGGGATGACATATTTATGACAATATATTGATAGTTCAAGGAATTTTTCATTACTTATTCCATAATTAAGAAGTCTGGGAAAACAAGGTCTGTGGCCTTAAAATTAGAACTGTATAAAGCCTATTCTGGGTTTGATGATACCCTCTTGGGATATCTTTGATTGAGCCTCCTCCAGACCTCTTCTTCTTCAGTCAAATTAAATATCTGGGCCGAACTAATGGTGTTAAGGAGAAGAGCAAGTCTAGTAAATATCTGGGCACCAACCTTTTCTTTTCCTGTTGTCGTGCCAAGGACTTTCAGATTTTGATCGACAAGCAAGTTGCTGGGAGACTGGGTGTATTGCTCGACCATGCTGAGGACTCTTGGCAATACACTCTTTCTCGCGCAGGGAAGTTTTCCACTCAACTAGCTGTTCTTTCTCTTTCTTCTGATCCTACTTTGGTTGGAGTTAAGTACTTGAAATGGTGGAAATTATTCAGTGAACGTTTCTCTTTGCACCGAGGTATAAAGTATTTCTTTGGAAAGTTTGGCCTACCTGTCTTTGCGAGACTTGATATTCGGCCTACTGGTGTAGCTAAGTGGATGTGGGGTTTCTTTGTGATCTATAAGGGATTCTACATAGTTCAGCATTTTTGATCTATAAGGTTTTTGATTCCCAACTGGAGGCAGTTTTAGAGGGGCTTCTGCAAGGCTGTTTGCGAGCTAAGAATGTGAGAATCGAGTTGCAGAAAGTTTGGGTTAATTGTGAGTTGCAAGAAATGTTTCCCTTCCTCGACAGAACCGTCCACTGTCCCTTAAGGTCTGTGTGTGACAAATGACTGTAAGGGAACTTCTCAAAAACAAAAGGGAAAAAGAAGGGGGGTGTGTGAGAGAATGACTGAAGAGAACTTCGGAGAAGAAGAAGAAGACATAATTGGTGGAGAAGTTCATTAAGACATTAATTACTAAACTAAACTAAACTAAAAAAAAAAAAGAAAAAAAAAGGGAAGGAAGAAGAGAAGAAGAAGAAGACATTATTGGTGAAGTTCATTAAGACATTAATTACTAAACTTGATTATAAACACATAATAGAGATCAAGGTGATCAAGTGGCTTACCACCTGAAAATTAATCCATACCTCACGCAATAAAAACCTACCAAAAAGAGTATTACAGTCATGAAGAGGCAGAGAGAAACTCATTATAATACCATACACAACTAGGATTGCACCTCACTCAATATCAGTACCCCAGGAACTAACGAACACATACTCCTTCAGTCTCTGGGATAAGCTTGTAGTGTCCACTCCTATTCTGGAGCTAGTGGCCTTCAAAGATCAAACCAACCCCATCAATCTTATAATAAAGGTAACTAAGAAGAAGCAAATTATAAAGTAAAATTACCTGCGAATGGATTGTGTGGAAAACCTTTTCACCCACCGCAGAGAAGCTAGCACTGACTACTTCTGCTCCTCCTTCTGTGAGAATACCAATAACTCCGGTGAAAATGAACTTATTGTTCAACCCAGTAATCAAAGTGATCTCCAGGCCATAATCCATATCTCTCAGTTCAAGTACTGGGATATTTGACGCAATTGTCACTGTATCTCTAATACCATTATTGATCTCAGAGATGCTCATAGCTTGCTTCTTCCTTTCTTTAAGCCTTTCTACTCTTTGTTTCAGTTCACTTATATAACTAGCTGCGTGATCAAATTGATCTTGCTGTGATAATATTTCCTTCAAATACAAAGCCCTAAATTAATTAACATAAAAATATGGTTGGTAACGAATAAGAGAGTGAGAGAGAGAGAGAGAAACCTTAGTAGGGTTGAAATTGCGAGGGATGAGAGAAGCAAGCTTGAAGGAAAGGCTTTTCATTTGCATTCTTCTGTTTCTTTCGATAGTCTTTCGATCAACTTTGGATGGTGAAGTACCACAATTCTTCATCGTATCTTATTTGGTTTCTGCAACTAGGTGTGTAAGGAAAAAAGAAAGCTGCAAGCCTGCAACTCTACAGCAAGTCAACAACACAAAGTGAACGCAAGGTGGAAAGTGAAGCAGCCTTAGAGAAGTTAAACAGTAAATCTCTCTTCTATTCTGACATCAATCGATAAACTACATAGAAACAAACAACATCATAGGATGAAATTCTCTTTTTTAAACTACAAAGAAAAGAATAACTCAAAATCCTGAAACAGAAAAATGAAAATTTAGGGTTAGTGGTTCCCTGAATGAGAAACAAGAGAATGGTTAGCGCTTTATAGGAGGCGAAGAGAGAGCTAAGCAAAAAGAAGTCAAGACACTGGGAAGAGAAACCCACGGAAGCTCATAGGAAGAGAGAGGTGAGAAAAAGAGAAGTTTGCATGGCCCACTTACTTTGCCGTACTTTACCATGAGGTTCATGTCTATTGATGTTTTTTTGGGTAAAGAGGCAGCTTCTCCGAATGTTGCAAGGTTAGTCAGCTGACCACCACCATCACATGCCTGACCCCTCACCGCCTCACGGCACCGACCATGGACGAACTACCCAACCTTTGATGCATGCACCTCTCCAAAGGGCGTGTCTTCTGCTAAAGGTTTCCCACAAGTAGAGTTTCCGAAAATAATTTTCTTACAGACTTTTATTCTAGTATTTATTTTACGAGATTGTTTCTTTGTCTTGACCTTAAGCTACAATTGTGATCCACCATCCCTTATGCCAAACAAAATTAATTTCAACTGTAAATATATCTGGTAAGATTTGTGTGTGAAATAGGCATGCATCCTCATACTTTCAAACAATTATTATAGTTATTATTAACACTAAGTACTTTTAAGGAAAAGGAAAAATTATCTAATAGTAGTTAGTGGATGATTCCTCACTTGTATCAAAGGATATTACATATGTTTGCTTGAAAAGAAATAATCTTTTTCGCTAAAAGGGTCATTTTATAATGAAAATAATAAAAAGAAAAGAAATATAGCAATTAGTACCTAACTTGCTCACCCGCAACAACCGTTGCCCCCAATACACCCTTCCTCACTGGTTCCTACTCATAATTGACAACAACTAAGTCATCAGAAACGAAATGTAGGACGTCTAGATGCATCCAAATCAAGATCTTTAAAAAAAGCTTCATAACAATAGTTACATAGCAGCACTATCCTCTCCCAATGGGAGGCTCTGATGCACTATGGATACTTTCACTAAAGCTGCATCTACCTTCTTGAATTCCTTTGCTATAGAAACCTTTTTACTTGTTACTACTTTCTTCTCTGCGTGAGCCTTCTTCTTCGGACGACCAGGTTTCCGACGAGGAGAACCTTCAGCCCGCACTGATATAGACGAAGACGAAAGTGGAAGAACTACTTTCAATTGCAAAGTTTCATCATTGGCCGAACTCTCCAGCCTGGCCGAAATAATCTGAGTTCACCTTAAACACATGCTGAACTTATGGATTCAATTGGTATATGCATGATCGTGTGTGCAAATGCAAGTACTATATGGCTAGAGGGGTTTTGGGTTTGTCGGAGATGAAGATGTTGTGTTATATATTTTTGATATATCTAGAAGTCCTAGATAAAAGAGTTTAATTACATATGTAACAAGAAAGTTGAAATTATAAGAGATTC
Organism: Hakea prostrata; assembly: GCF_041222555.1. Taxonomy (NCBI): domain Eukaryota; kingdom Viridiplantae; phylum Streptophyta; class Magnoliopsida; order Proteales; family Proteaceae; genus Hakea; species Hakea prostrata. The sequence continues at coordinate 12,606,240 of NC_142607.1, forward strand.
TATTTTGTATCATTTATCTAAAGATAATTAGTATCTTTGTCAGTAAGTTGATGAGATGGAGACTTTCATATCATGGATGTAGGTTTTCTAAACTGGAGACAGAACCACGTTATCTTGTTTTTTTTTCACTTCTTTCTCGTTTTTCTATTTGTTTTACCTTCAACCTATTAATGTAGTTCTATGATAGGCTTCATGGGTTGAACGCCAAAGACACAACTCTTCTTCTTTGTACCAAGTTTTGGAGGTTGGGGTTTCTCTGTGAATCTACGGATTCTCCATGTCCATGCTTCTTGCTATGTTGATATTAAACATCAGACAGTCGTTTTATTCTCAATGAACATCTCCACGGTTATACGTAATGATGCACCAATAATGGGGAGATGCTAGGGTTACAAATTGTCCAATAAATGTAAGACTTGATGAGAGTGAAATCCATATAGGTGAGACATGAGAGACTACCATAAAATCCAAAAACTTCCCTAATGTGATTCTTTTCCATTTTCATTTTTGTTAGGAATTGGTAGCTTTAAATTAGGGGGTTGGGACTATAGCATATATCACACGAAACATTAAATTTATGACCTCTTTACTACGATGTGCCAATTATTACCGACTGAGCAACCCTTCGATGGTTGTGTAATTCCCTTTTCACTTCTCCTAACTTTAATTATTGTACAAGGAGAACATTATTCATTATTGTAGATCTTAAATGTGATTAATTATTTTTCTTTCTTTTTCAGATGAAAAAAATCCAATATTGTGTTTGGTAGATAAGATAAGAAAAGAAAAGTTGAGAGAACTTTCGAGAGTTAGCTAATTAATCATTGAATCATCATTATTTTAATTTCTCTATGTATTTTTTTAATTTCTCTATAATTTGTCTTTGAAATAATTTTTACGATAAAAACTGCATGCATGAATATCTGTGTAGGCACAATGTTACGACACTTGTCTAGTATAAAATCCAACAATGATAAAAGAGGGGTAATATGTAATTAGATATGTCTAATTAAAAAAAATTCAATATCTATAACTAAATTTACAGAATGAGACCCAAAATCTAACAAAGAACCCACCATATTTTGTGAATCTAAGAACCCTAGTTGATGTCTCTATTGATCCAATTGATCTTGTATATCTCGATTTTCATGGATTTTTAACGGAATTTCCTTATCTTGGATATGGTAACAACTAAGAAACCCAACAATTGCTTTCCCAAATTATTGTTTCTTGACGAAGGGGATGACACAGTTCAGGATTTGGGATCTATATTAGTGGTTTGACCTACGAAGGGACTCGTACGGTTCTTAAGATCTTTCTCAAGAATGTTATTATTGATGTTGTTAATTACTTACATAAAGCAAGCTTGCAAAAAGATTGTGACTGCCATAGATGTGGTTTATGTTCTCAAGAGGCATTGGGTTTTGGAAGAAATATATGTTTTTTCAATTGAAGTTTTAGCCATAAATTTCTTTTATTGGGACATTTCAATGAAAAAAATTGATGATAGGTATCTTCTTTTAATCAAGTTCGTATTCAACAAAAGAAAAAAGAAAGTTGTTGATGTTGATTGCATGAATTCTTCTTTTTGCTATTGTGGTTCGTGCTTGTGTCATTAACCTCAGCATAGGTCTTCCCTTCTATCTTCAAGCGAATTCAGCTATTTCTGGGCACCTGAGATAACGGAGTAGGTTAATTGGATTGCTCAAAGCCATGGCAGTAAGAAGAGGGGATAGGGTAAAGGTTTAGAATGAGAGGTCTGGCTTTCTAGTTTGCGTCAGAAAATTGGTGTCATTTTGTGAATTCATGTTTTTGGGGGATTTTCTAAAGATGTGCTTTTTTGAGGTCTGTAATTGTAATTTGAAAAACTTTTTTACATTTGAAAAAAAACTGGATTTTTTTTTATGCATGCGTTCTCTTAGTAAAGTATAAACTAATGTTGGGTATCCTTCGTACAATAAATTACATCGGGTCCCAAAACAACTAACACCGTATCTTTTGGTTAAGTCTTTTCAAATTTCAAATCTGAATGGACCAAAATACCCTTGAGATTCTTTGGTATACACTCCCAATATCTTATGGTTATCAACTTCATAAGTGGGTGAATGGAGGAATGCATCCAACCATCTTCTTCCTTCAAGTGCTGGAACCACTGTAGGAGCCATCCATCTCTTTTCCTCTTAAACACCTACGCAAAGGAACGGTGGGATTGACGGAAGTAGTGAGAAATATAAAATTTTTGTAGTTAACTAGAAAGCATATATGTGAAACAAAACCCACTATCTTTTCTTTCTTTCAGGTAAAAAACGACATCCATTATCCACTCATAGAGATACCATTGGGTAGAGAAAAAGAAAACTCACGAAGTTGATAATAGTCGGTTGGAGAAGTTGCAAGAGTTTCATGAAACGGATGGTCAGCTACATTGACCATGAATCTCTTTTGAGGGCAGTGTTGAGGAATCCGGATCTTCTCCCCGTGCTCCCCCATGGCTTCCTGACCACAAAAACTAGTGGGCTCCACTGGTGAAAAAGTTTTTTTTTTTCTTTTAATTTTTTCCAAAAAGTGTTTTTTACCGTGGACTCCACTGGTATTTGTGGTCAGGAAGAGTCGGAGAGGACAAGGGGTCACTGATCCGGACTCAGCGTTGAGAGCCCTTGATGTTATTGAGTCTGCATATCTAGACATGACTGACAAGGTTTTCCATCCATAGCCTGAGCTCCCTTTAAAGAGTTCGTGTTTGTTTTTTTTTTTTTTTTTTTTTTTTGGTAAACCGCACTTTATTCAAAAGCAGAACGGTTACATACACCCAACTCCTGGGATAACAAATCCAGGAGCCAGGGAGAGCTCACAGGCCAAACACACCTGGAACCAACAGACAGACCACCACGGGCCAAAGCATCAGCAATCAGATTACATGATCGCGAAATCCACGAGAATGAAACACGGAGGGGAGGGCCACACAAAGAGATAATCTCATCAATAAGAGGGGACAAAGAGAACGAATCAACACGCCCCTTCTGTAGAACAGAGATTGCAACCAAGCAATCAGCCTCTAGGAAAAGACGTGTAAAATCAGCATGAACCGCAAAGAGAAGCCCCTCCCTAAGAGCCAAAAGTTCACCTTCAAGAGCTGAGCCCATCATCCCAAAGTTAGAAATGGCAAAAAGAATAGAGCCCTTATGATCCCTCCCAATAAAACCATAACCCCCAGCAGATTGTGTCACACAAAATGCAGCATCAGTGTTGATCTTAATCCAACCACGCGAAGGACAGCACCAGCCCGGCATGAAGTGTTCATCCACATTAACAGGCTGAACTGACCACACTTTCAGAAACTCCAAAGCTGCAGATTGAGCCTGAGAAATAACAACAGCAGGAGAATAAGATATACCCGAAAAGATTAGAGCATTTCTCGCATTCCAAATGTACCATATGAGGAAAGAGGCAAAACAGAACGGAACCATCGCAGCCTTCTTATCCCTTCTCTTCAATCGACACCAATCGTCAAGCCAAGTAAGTGCGGTATTTTCTGAAGAGGTATCTAAGATTTGTGAGAGTGATGAACCAAACCAAACAGCCTGTGCAAACTGACATTTGAAAAAAATATGATCAGCTGATTCATCTTCAATACCACACCGAGGACACAAAGGCTCCACTGGAACATTTCTTTAATTAACTCTGAACAAGAAGGAATGCCATTTGCAAATAACCGCCATAAGAAGAATTTGATCTTGGGTAAAGTTTTAGCCTGCCAAATCATCCTCCACATAGGTGAAGACATTAACTGAAGTTCGTGTTTGTTGATTGTGATAATGATGGGTGGCAATGATGGGGTCTTTTTTTTCTTCTTTTTTCCTTTTTTTTACCAGGGTGGTTTGGGCAGTGGTCCAACAAGACAAAGGGACACCCATTTATGAAGGGTATTTTTGTCTATATATGTTTGAAATCTAAAAAAACTAAAATGTAGGAGACCATATACTTTGGGACTTAGACGTAATTTATTATACTAGCAGCATCAACACTAATTTATGTTTTTCAAAAACCTAAATATAAAGGTACATTCTATTACCGTTGATTTTTTGGCAAAAAAAAAAAAAAAAACCATGCATACGTATGTAATAAAACAACGGAAACATATTACGTCACAAGAGAATTTTTTAGAGATTTCAAGCTTTCAAGTCAGACCGTAGAACGGTCGACAGTAGATTGCGGCCGTATGATTTGGTGGAGACAATGGGGTCCACACTGCACGAATTATCATTGCATCATTGGCTGCCACTTGCCAGCCCAAGTTCGTTCCATACGGTAGGTTAGGCCCGCACTTAATGGATTTTTTCTTTTTTTGGGGCAAAACTAATGGAGTAAGCCACAAGTTGGTCAGAGAGAGAGAAATTAAGGGCGATACTTTCAATAGTTTCTTCCCAAAACTAAGTTTGGATCAACCCAGGAAAAAAGGAAAAAAAATTTCAAAGCTAAGTAAGAATATGGATCTTCCAAATCTAAGTTTGGTTCAACCCAGGAAAAAAAAAAAAAAAAAAAAAAAACACTTTTCAAAGCAAGCAAGAATATGGATTTCATGAAAAGATGATCAATTAGTAGATTTGTAGACGGATTAGATTTGGCTCTGACACAATACTGTCTGAATTAGTATCGGATAAGCAAAACTAATGTTCGAATCTTCGACGACAATTACCCGAATTCGAATCCGATTGCTTACTTACAGATAGTTTTGAATAAGAAAATTTTTATATTCCAAACACCCTTAGACCTATACAAATGTAAATTTGAAGGAGAATTTTGACTATTTATTTATAAGTTTTTCCATGAATATTAAAGGTGGGAGGAACTGGAGATTGTATATGCAATTCGATAAAATTTTGGATGATACGGATGCTTCAAGACATATATCAGGAGCCTTGGTATCTTTGCGAGCGACTTGGCCAGGCGATTCTTATCAGGCTCTTTTGATCATAAGTGCAAGAAGTGAATTGTTGTGCAGATTTTGTTAGTTGAATTTGTACGTTCTACATAGGAAATCTAGTTTAATCCATATGCTCGTGTCCATTGGAATTATTCAGTATTGTTAGCGATGATGTTAATGGCACGAAATACTATTGTCCGTAATTTTTAATGTTCTTTCATTATTTTAAAAAAGCTACATTTTTCTCCCTGAAAAAACTCTTTTGACTTAAGTCAAACAAGAAAAACGAATGATAAGAAAATTGAGACTAGTATTCGTGGCCGAAACATTGCATTGGTGTGTCTTCTACTCCTCTTGCTTTTCTAGCAATTCAATAAAGAAATATGGACTTTGCTTGGGTTCAATGCCATAAATCATAAATGTGTTGAACCATGAAGCAAAATTTTCGACCATTAGATCGAGATTTTGATCTCGACTAAGATCTCAAACCGATGGCCCATATTATACCACTTAATGGTCTAGCGTATTTATTGTACTGAACCCAAACAAAATTTAAGAAATTCAAAGGAAAGACTCCAAGTCACGAAGAAAACGGCTGAAACCCCCTTAAGCTTCACACCTTCCTATTAGAGTCTAGTAAGATCTGGAAAAGAATGATTGAAGTCTGACTATACCCTAAATACCTACCTCTTAGTCTTGAGATCCTAATCATCGGGCAAAATTAGACATTTAATCTTATTAGCTTTAAACCTAACCTTAATCTTAACTTTAACCTCAAGCATAAATTGATAAACCAATGTATTATTCCAAAAATAACCTACAAAGTGGAGTTGGACTCAAAGATTACCACTGATCATACATTCAACCCATATCCAATCCTAACCCTAATCAGATTGCCTATCAGAAGGTGACCCAACTCTCATCTCATGGTTAGAATTTTGGGTCTAAACTCTATTCGAACATAGAACAAGGGATTTTGCTAGCGATGACATAGATATCATCCGTGCAGCCATTATTGCGACACTTATTATAAAAAAAAAATTCCAAGGAATAGATGGATGGCTAATTTGGTAATTAGATTAATTAGGTTTAAGTGTTTTTCAACATTACAAAAACAAACCCATGATTGAATTAAAATTTACAAAATAAAAGCCTCTTTCACTTTTGCTGAAAAGAATGATCGACCTAAGAAACCCTAACTCTATTTTGAATCTTCAACTGCCACTAAACAAATCACCGAATCTTCTCTCTGGTCCTTAAGGTCATTCCACAAAGAAAATGTCTCCTCAAGGTCTCCATGATTAATTATTTTTTATTCTCTTTCGATAGTGTATGGACTTAGGATTCCAAAACACAAACGTGAAAACTAAAACAAGATTGAGAGAGTGTAGGAAAAACATTAGTACAAGAAGAGGGAGAAAGATGTTAAAGGTGATCACAACGTTTCTTCATGGTGGACTTTTGTAAAGTTATTGGCTCTTTTTGTAACTTTGATTCTTCTATTTGGGTGTCCCCCCCCCCCCCCCCCCAAGTATGTTGAGTCATAAGATGTCTCGAGTATCAATATTTCTTATTAGGAATCGGAATTAGACAGATTTATCCTTCTTGATAAAGAGATTGTCTTTCCAGATAAGGAGTTAGCAACTTGTTAGTCTTTCATACGTTAAACATGATAAGGATTAACCCATGGTGTCAGAATTATATAAGTTCAATAATCACGGAGTAGATGTAGGTCAAGCTCTCCAGCCCACCAAGGAGAGGACCTTTCAGACTAGAAAGTCAGTCACATTATTACGCTTTATGAAAATATACTTGAAGGTACATAAAGAGGTGTAGGAAAAAGCATCCGAGTAATTTAATGTCATTTCACACAAGACACTACTTTCATTCCAAAGTTGAAGGAATAGATTCTCTATCCAAAAGAAAAGTAGGGAAAAATTAGGAGACAAAAAAAAAAAAAGCTTTCAGCTCATCCAGTGACCCAATTCGAAGTTAAATGATCTCAGTCAACCATCAGCATCATTAATAAATACAATAATCTATTGTGAAATTTTTTCTCTTCATCAATATTTTAATGAATCCAAGAAAGTCAAAACCCTGAACTTGCCCTTAAACCTAACCAACACAGAAACTTCAATGAAAATAGAATTGGAATTTTTTTTGTCGTGGTGCATGGGTGGAGTTGCAGGCCTGATGCTATAATGCATAGGGGACCTACTATCGAAATATTATTGAAACACCGCACAATTAAAAGCTTAGTTTGCACCAACGGCGGTTGGTCCAAGTAGTAAGCAGCTTGGTCCATTTAAGCAATGTTCTGGTATCGAGACCTTGTGGATGCAAAAAATTCTCGCTGGGAGACTCACCCACTACAGCTAGGTGTACGACCCAGGTCGAACACTGGATTAGTCAGGGCAAAGCCTTGGAAACCAAGATTGGCAAAAAAAAAAAAAAAAAAAAAAAAAAAAAGCTTAGTTTGCCATTTGCCTTCACTAGTATCTGAAAATTTCTTTTATAGTCCTGTGCTGAATTTCGCAAACTCAGAAGCCAAGAGTTAGTGAGAGAGGACTGGTGAAGAGTATAACTTTATGGGTTCTCAGATGCCTACTAAGCCGCTTGTTCTCTGTTTTTGGCGATCTATCACGGGTTTTAACACTGAAAATACATAGAAATAGTAAAAATTATTTCTTACTTAAAAACAAGGAAATGAAACATAAATATTACTATAAATTAAAGCCTAAACCACTACTTTGTAAGGAATTTGTACCAAACTTGGCCTTGTATACCGGCCACGTTTGAAGGGAAATGATAGAATTAAAGAGATCTAGCAACATGTACTATGTATAATATATAAATATGTAACGCTTTAAAATTAGTATTCAATAAAGTTTCCATTTCCTCAGAGGGCAATACATTCACTAGAATACCAAGCCCTGTCCTTTGGTAAAACACCAAGTAGGGACGAAGGAAAGTATCCCTCATTAGGTTGGGCTGGTCTACTTATTTTTTCTGGTAGTGGGCTGAAGAGGTTTATTAGTTATAATGGGCCAAAGTGAAGCCCATTATCTTTTGGACTTAGAAACTCAAAGTTTACATCAGTACATATGTTTGTCGAAGGTTGTCTGCGCAAGGAGTCCGGGCAGGGCATGCACCGATCCAACCGTAGATGGATGGGCCAAGCATAGGAACTTGCTTATTGGTGCATCTGACATGGTGGTGCCCGTGGTGCCCACCGTCGGATGCATGCCACATCAATTCTATTCAATCACTTCTGCTCAAAACATGTGTTGATACATTATAAAGAAAATTCGATTTTATGTTAAGTTTGTTAAATGTGTACATGGTGTTTTAAGCAGTTGGGATTTAATGAGATCCACATGATGTGCATCTGACCGGAACACCACCATGTCACACACCACTAAACAAGATCCATAGACATAAGCCCTGCCCGGACTCCAAAGATGTAGACTAAAAAGGGTGGTGGTAGCCGGCTAATTAGTTCACATTTCAACATAAGAATAACACTCTTAATTACACATGCAGCTCAAGAAAACTTTAGAGGTAGCGTGGAAACTGAGTATGGTTTATTCTTCAAGACATATCTTGATCTCTTCAACTCTTTCAAAGCCACTCAATTAAGATCCAGACAGCAAAAAAATAAAAGGACTATGGGTCGAACAAAACAAAATATTTTTTCTTGACAGGTGTAATTAAGGTAAAACATTTCGGCGAAATTCGTCCGAAATTCGGCGATTTTTGTCTGGTTTGGTGAGTAGCGAACGCAATACCCACTGAAAAGCAAAGTTAATAAATGTCGCCTGAAAATTGCTGAAAAATGGCCGAACCTGCGAAATATCGGCGATAATCACCGTCGAACCTAAGAAATGTTGTGGGAGACAGCACAAGATACATCATTAATTTTGCAAAAATCATTACAGAAAGATTAGCAATTCCGAAAAAACAACCAAGAATCAAAAGTAGAAAAATCAATCTTATTTCACCCACTTGACGATTCTACTTCTCGCAATCGCAGCTGATTTAAGAACGTATTTGCTTGCCATCGCCGGAGAGGAAGTTTGTGTGAATACCAATTTACTATTTAAAGGCTAGGGCATCGAATGTAGCTCATGTCGTTGTTGAACTCATTGGTGAACTCCAAGTGCCATCAACAATTTTTCATAATTGTCCCTTCTAATCTGCAAAATAAAAGGCTCTATTGCCTTCCGTCACCGAACTACTCAAGTGAAGACGATGAATTATTTTTGCATTTCTCATAAGCATGAATTACATTTGGCAGTGGTACTAGTAGAACCATAGAATTGCGGAAGGAAAAAAGAAAAGAAAAAAAAGTCAAAAATGACTTGACTAGTTGACTATTAAGTATTATTTTTTTGAGCAAATTGCACTGACACCCCGAAATGAAGGCTTTAAAACACTGACACCCCACTTTATGTTTTAAAAACACAGACACCCCATTCTTTAAACACACTAGTCCATTCTATTAGTAAAACCATTAACCCACTGTTCATTTGTCTTTAATTCCAAAAATGCCCTTACCCTATCTATTCTCTCTCCTCACTCGGATCTCCCCTACTTCACCCTGTCCACCTTCACCTCCGGTAGCACCAGCAACCATGGATGAAGAACTTTGTCTTTGATCGGTTCGGTCAGCCTTCGCCGAGAGATCCACAATTCTAGCGACGATCTTCTTCTTCGTCATCCTCATTCTTCGAGTAATCGCCGTTGACGGATTCACAGATATAGAGCTTCAGACCACCATTGATGCCCTTCGATCGAAGGGTTATGATCTCTTCGGCAACGCCATCGAGACCTCCGATCTTCAGTATGAGCTTGTTGACCGCGGCGATTGGACGAACAATTATAAAGAATAATTGTGCTCTCCCACTCAACTGCATCAGAGGAAGCAACACCCCACTGCGAACAATACCTAATATTAACAAAATAGAGATGAGTACTAAAATTGGATTCGTCTGTTCCTTCATCAATCTGATATGATTGCAAGACGGCAAAAATATGGCCTAAGAAAATAAAGCAGAATATAGTTCAGGACTTCCCACCAATGGCCCCATGAAGAACTTCGAGGTTCATATCATTGTTCTTGAAAAAGACCGGGCTCAATCCACCACAATCACTATCATCGAGACCTCCGATCTTCAGTATGAGGTTCATATCATTGTTCTGAATTCACCGGATGTCGAATTCGGTTGCATACTTACATGTCTGCACCTTCCAATTCTTCTTCCAATTTCACAAACAAATTCGACGACAGCCTCGAATCTGCAATCAAAGATTTGGCTGCAAGATTTGACAGCACCAGCAAGTTCTCTGTCGCCGCCGATGCATGGGTTTGGGTAGGACGAAGGAGGCGTTAGTGGAGGAGGCGGCGGCGGGTGAAGCACAGGTGATCCGAGTGAGGAGAGAGAACAGATAGGGTAAGGGCATTTTTGGAATTAAAGAAAAATGAACAATGGTTTAATGGTTTTACCACAGAATGGACTAGTGTGTTTAATGAATGGGGTGTCTGTGTTTTTAAAACATAAAATGGGGTGTCAGTGTTTTAAAGCCTTCATTTTGGGGTGTCAGTGCAATTTGCTCTATTTTTTTTAAAACTTTGGACTGACATCTTGCAGGATACATGATCTTATCATTTTTTTAAACTTTGGACTTATATTTAGCATTTTGCAGGTTGTATGTTAAGAATTTAGTTAAGAAAATAATTATTCGATTATCATCAGAATCCGACTAAATCCATCCGAAAATTGATATGATATTATCAGAATTCGTTGAATCGGATTCGTTTACACCCTTATTATCAGTTGGACTCAGATACAAATTTCAAAAAAAAAAAAATCCTTAAGAATCTTTTTAACCCCAGGAATGACGATCACGAAGACGCAGAGGAAATTTAACGCCAAAGATAACTACTTAAGGATTACACCTTACTCAGGTTAATCAACCCAAGAACTAGAGAATATAAACTCCTTCAGTCTCTGGGACAAGCTTGTTGTGTCCACTCCTATTCTGGAGCTAGTGGCCTGCAAAGATCAAGACAACCCCATCAATCTTATGATAAAGATAACTAAGAAGAAGCAAATTATAAAGTAAAATTACCTGAGAGTGGATTATGTGGAAAACCTTTTCTCCAACCGTAGAGTAGTTGGCACTGACTATTTCTGCTCCATGTTCTGAGAGAATTCTAATAACTTCACTGAAAATGAACCTGTTGTTCAACCCAGTGATCAAAGTTATCTCCAAGCCATAATCCGTATCTCTCAGTTGAAGTACTGGCATAGTCATTGTATCTCTGATATCATTATTGATCTCAGTGCTTTCCATAACTTTCTTCTTCCTTTCTTTGAGGCTTTCTACTCTTTCTTTCAGTTCCTTTATATAACTAGCTGCGTAGACAAATTGATCTTTCTGTGTTGATATTTCCTTCAAATAAATAGCCTTAAATTAGTTCATAAAATTATAGTTGGTGAGGAATATAAGACAGACAGACAGACAGAGAGAGAGAGACCTTAGTAGGGTTGAAATTGCGAGGGATGAGAGAAGCAAGCTTGAAGGAAAGGCTTTTCAATTGCATTCTTCTGTTTCTTTCGTTAGTCTTTCGATCAAGTTTGGATGATGAAGTACCGCAATTCTTCATCTTATCTTATTTGCTTTGTTGAAGGTGTGAAAGGAAAAAAGAAAGCTGCAATCCTGCAACTTTTCTAATATCTTATCTACGTACAGCAGGTGATCAACAACACAAAGTGAAGGCAAGGTGGAACCGTGGAAGGTGAAGCAGCCTTGGAGAAGTTAAACAGTAAATCTCTCTTCGATTCTGATATCAATCGATAAACTACATAGAAACAAACAATATAGTAGGAAGAAATTCTCTTTCCTAAACAAGAGAAAAAAGAATAACTCAAAATCTAGAAACAGAAAAATAAAATTTAGGGCTAGTGGTTCCGTGCGTGAGAAACACAAGAATGGTTGGAGATTTATAGGAGACGAAGAGAGCTGAGCAAAAAGGCGTCGAGAGTCGAGATACTGAGGAAAGAGAATCCCATGGAGCTCAGAGGACGAGAGAGATGAGACAAAGAGAAGTTTGCGTGGCCCACTTAACATGTCTGACCGTCTGAGTCCTCGGCACCGACCATGGACGAACCACCCTTAGATCCACCTCTAACTCAAAGGGCGAGTCTTCTGTCAAAGGTTTCCCACAAGTAAAGTTCGGGGGAGTGTTTGTTGTTTTTTTTTAATTTTTTTAAAATTTTTTTATTTATGAGGTTTATCCAGACGAGCTTGCGCGCACCGGGGGAGTGTTTGTTGTTTTTTTTTTTTTTAATTTTTTAAAATTTTTTTATTTATGAGGTTTATCCGGACGAGCTTGGGCGCACCACAATTACATCCTCAATGGAGCTTTTATATAATTAATGCTGCCAAATGGGTGCGAACCCAAAACCTTTCCATGGGAGGTTGAGCTTTTAACCGCTTTACTTATTCCAGCCGGGGAGTCATTTTTCTACGCAGCCTTATTCCAGCATTTCTTCTGGGAGATTGTCTACATGTATTGACCTCAAGCTATAATTATGATTCATAACCTCGAGGGGTAGCTCAGTTGGCACCAACGCTTCCACATAGGAGTTCAGAGGTCGAATCCCCTCGAGGCCAGGGGCTTTGCCTTGCTTATACTAATTATATAAAAAAGCGCCTTGAGGATGTAGTCGTGGTGCGCGCAAGCTGTGATTCATTTTATGCCAAACAGAATATTGAATCGCAAATGTGAATATAATTAACTAGTAAGATTTATGCATGAAAGAGACATATGTCCTTAGTACTTTTCGAACAATTATTATGGTTACCATTGACATTGATTACTTTTGAGGAAAAATTATATAATTGTAGCTAGTAGATGATTCCTCACTCAGGGGCGGACCCACTAAGGGGCCCGGGGGATTTTTAAAATTTTTTATTATTTTCTTAATTATTTCATTTTTTATATTAATTTCTTTCATTTTATTGACTTTTTTTTTCTCTTCTCACATGTGAAATATTACTATTTAGCCCCCAAAATTTAAAAACAGATTTTAAAGATAAAATAATGAGTATAAATGTCATCCCAATTTAAAAAACAATTCTCTAATCCCTATTTATTCTCCCCTCTTCTCTCTCACATCTTTTCTTCCTATATATTCTCCTTCTCTAAACGTGGGTTAAGGAAAATTTTAGAAAAAAATATATTATTAAATATTCAAAATGTCATTTCTAATGGAACTTAACTCCTCAATTCCTATTTATTTTCCTCTCTCTTCTCTCTCACATCTTTTCTTCCTATATATTCTCCTTATATAAGCGTGGGTTAAGGGAAATTTTTGAAAAAAAATATATTATCAAATATTCAAAATGTCATTTTTAATGGAAACTAACTCTCAATCCCTATTTATTTTTTCATGTCTCATCTTTTCTTCCTTTTTATTCTCTTCCGTTTCTTTCTTTTTATTTAATCTATATAAGCGTGGATTAAGGAAAATTTGGGGGAAAAAAATATTCTCCACAATTAGGTTCTTTTTCTCTTTTTCAATTTCTTTATTTCTTCTACAATTTTTGTTATTTGATTTTATATTGTAAATAAAATGTTTATAGTTAGTAAGGTATCTAACTACCATTGGTTTGCATCTCTTACCTAAAAAAATAATTTTGGTTTGCAACTAACTTTTTAGGGTTGAAGTTATGTGTATTTTCTTTGAACTAATGCTTTAATTTACCTATATCTTGTTGAAAATAAAAAATACCATTACTAATAATTTACATATTTTTGTCAAATATATGTGGGCCTCACAAAATATATGTAGGCGTATTCCTTAATATAATAAAATAATTCATAGGTAGGACCCTAATAGGTCTTATACGGACACACACACAATATGTGTGGCAAAAAAACATTGGTGGTTCCCCAATCTGAACATTTATTATTCGGCCCCTCTATTGAATCCTGGTTCCGCCCCTGTCCTCACTTGTCTCAAAGGAGATTACATATGTTTGCTTGAACAAGAAATGTGAGTTCACCTTCAACACTGTTGAACTTATGGATTCAATTCGTTTATGCATGGTCATGCATGCAAGTGCAGGTACTCTATGGCTAGAGAGGTTTTGGGCTTGTCGGAAATGACGACGCAGTATCAAAGATTTTTGGTATATCCAAAAGGACAAGAATTTAATCATACATGTAATGAGAAAGTTGAAATTGTAAGAGATTTTACTTTGTATCATTTGTTTAAAGATAATGGGCATAGGTTCTCTAAATTGGAGGCCTAATTAACTACAAAATCATATTATTTCTCCGTTTCTTTATTGTTTTCTCATTTGTTTTACCTAGTGTCTATTAGCATCGTTCATTTGTTTTATTGTTATGAACATCTCAACGGTTGTACATAATGAAGCACCAATAATGAGGAGAGGCTAGGGTTATAAATTGTCCAATAAATGTGAGACTTGATGAGAATGAAATCCATATAGAGATATAAGAGACTGTCATAAAATCCAAAAACTTGTCTTTTGTGATTTTTTATTTTTGGAATTCATAACTTTATATTGGGGTTGGGACTTGGGACTAGTACATATCCTAGAGGAAGCATCGAATGTGTGTCATCCTTAATAAGGGGTAACTATTGTTACCAACAACCTTTGGATGGTCATGTATGATTACTTTTTCACTTCTTTAATTATTTTTAAAAAAATGACATTATTCATTATTGAAGATTTTAATTATGATTAATTTTTTTTTCCCAAGATAATAAAACCAAGTTTGTGTTCGATAGATGGAAAAAAAAAAGAGAGAGAAGTGTCAAAAAATTCTAAAATTGGAAGGATAACACATTAGGTAATCATTGCATCATTTTTATTTCTTTCTCTAAAATAATTTTTGTGGTGGTAACCAAGGAAAGGATCGGAATCCCTGCAAATTGGCGAGATTCAGTGGTTGCTTCAGTACTACTTTTCTTGTGTTTCTTTCTCTCTTTCTTTCTTGACCATCCGGCGACTTTCGTTTGATTCGCCGGAAAATCGTAACTTCAAAGTTTCTTTGGTTCCCAATCTCAGTTTCTATACAACCGTGACATATGTAATTACTTCATGTATTCCTGAAGAAATTTTTTATAAAAATTATTTCAATGGCATCTCTTGGCAATAAATTTGACACAGGAAACCCTTTTGATTTCATATCTCTACTAATATTTTTTGGGGATCTTGAAGACAATTCATTATCGTATGAAGTGATTCATGTTACTAGTTGCACAGAGGCAAGTTCTTCAAAGCAAGTAAAGTATCTCCGGCGATTTTCGGCAATTTTTGCTGATTCGTAAAAAATTACTATTTTCGCTGATTTGCCGTAAAATCATCTATTTTCCGGCGACTTTAATACAATTTCATTTCACCCCTGATTTCGGTTCGCCAAGGAGCAAAATCATCGAAATTCGGCAAATATCGCCGATTATTTGCCGAATTTCGATGACTATTCTTCCGTGGCGGTAAGTGCATGAATACGTAGAATAATGTAAACATATGAAGTCACTGGCGAATTTAGAGATTTCAAACTTCCACGTCAGACTCTGAAAATGTCAGACTGGTATTGCGGCTGTTAAGTGGGGTCTACGACTTTATGAATTATTATTGCATCATGCCCCTGCTGGATGGAAACTTATCAAATCAATTTCCACGTGAAAAGCTACATTCAATGAATTCAAAAGGAACTATCAAGACAGTCCATTGAATGTCTTCTAACGCGCTTTTTCCGGGCCATTAATCCAAAGTCAAGAGTCCAGTCAACGGAAAAACGGCTGAAACCCTTTTAAAGCTTCACGCCACCCTACTTAGCTGGAGTTACGGATTTTTGTTGGTGCCTGCACAGATATCCTTTCTCAGGTGCTAAAGTGCTCCACGTGTTTTTTAAATTAAGGAACGATTGAGATTTATTAAATTAAATTTTGTATTTAAAAAATCTTAAATAATTATAATTGGTTACGGAATTGAATAAAAATCCAATTTTTGTTGGCGCCTGCGTAGATATCCTTTGCCAGGCGCTAGAGTGCTCCACGTGTTTTTAAAACTGAGGAACGATTGAGATTTATTGAATTGGATTTTGTATTTAAAAAATCTTAAATAATTATAATTGGCTACCGAATTGAATAAAAATCCGGTATTCAGCGTCTAGCTGGACTTCAATTATTCTTTTTCGGATCTATGTAACTCTAGGGATTTTTATTCGTGCATGCGTGGACGAGTGCGACACATGTCATTAAATTTGAGAAACGGCTGAGATGTATTGAATGGATTTTATGTTTGGAAAGTCTTACACAATTACAATTTGTCACTCCTCAGATTTCTCAAATTTACAAAACTCAACCTAAAATTCTCCCGACCAAAGGAAATCCTAAACTTCGATGAAACGGAACCCTAAACTTCAAAGTTGTCCTCACGATGGTCTCTTTGGATTTTCTTTGGAGTCAACTATAGATTTCGATTCTTCTTACTCGAATTTCCAATGCAAAGCAAAAGATGAAATGAAATCGGAAACTTTGCTAAAAGATGAACCGAAATGACAAGTGAGAATGGAATAATCGCAAATAGAAAGAAGAAGAGAGGAAATTGGTGATAATAAATGCCAACGTCTGCCCACATTACCTCAGTTTCTCTTCTGCTTCTCTGTGAGTGGAAGTCGTTGACAGACAAAGAATGATCAGTCGCTTCGCTTTCCATTTTCCTCTCTTCCCCTTCATCCCTCTTATGATAATCATTTCTCAATGGTGCATCAAATTTTGATGCTTTTCTAGTTCTCTTGTTACAGATCCTCATTGTTTGAGAAAATCTTAGAAAATTTACTGAAATCCATAGTTGTGTCCATTTTGAATCGAAACCCCATTTCCGATTGTTGCCGCTTCTAATGTTTGCTTTTAATTTTACGCAGGATATATTGAAGTCGATTTCATTCAGGCAGAGTTAGGATTTGGTCGCAATTAGGATTTCTAGTTTGGATGTTGGGAAGGCAAGGATTGGGAATATTCAAAGGACGGAGAACTTCAAAGAGAATAGGGTTTCGTTTGATTGGAGAATTCTGAGTTGAGTTTGTAAATTTAAAAAGTCTAAGGGGTGACCAATTACAATTATTTAAAATTTTTTAAATACAAAATCCAATTCAATAAATCTCAATCGTTCCTCAGATTTAAAAACACGTGGAGCACTCTAGCGCCTGACAAAGGATATCTACTGTGCGCCAACAAAATCCCTGAATACCTAGCTTTCTAAAAGTCTTGAGAACCTAATCATGCATCGGGAAAAATTAGACACTTAACCTTATCTTGGCTTTAAACTTAATCATAAAAGTAACTTCAATCTTAAGCACAAAATGATAGGACAATGTATAATTCTAAAAAACTAACCTACAAACAAATTGGAGTTGGATCAACATGCAAAATTTCGGCAAATTTTTTCAGTTCGTACCCTAGCGAAATTGACAAAACGCGCAAAATTTAAATTTTGACTAGATTTCGACTCCTATTTCAAGGGGTATTTTAGGTCATTTTGAACCAAATTTTGGTATCTAGCCTAATTTGATGCCAATAAACACATTGGAACTTGACATTTGAAAATTTTGATCAACCATCAAACTCCACTGATTTCTCTAAGAAAATCCTAGATGTTGAAGGATTCCAAGCACTAAGATGATTCACTACAAGTGAAAATAATACATTTGAATCAAAATTTGCCAAGATAAATATGAATTTTCGAAATTACTTAAATTCATGGAAAGTGTATCTATGCTCATTTGCATGCGATATTAGGGTAAAATGATATCTAACAATTGTGAACACATGAAAATGTATCTATTTAACCACTCAAGATAGTATGTACAAAATGAACTTATTAATTTGTGACAACACGGATATTGTCCACGCAGGCACATTATTGCAACATGTATTATGAAGAAATTTCTAGGATTAGATGGATGGGAATTTGGTAATTTGACTAATTGGATTTAAATGTTTCTCCACATTACAAAAACAAGCCCATGATTGAATTAAAATTTACAAAATAAAAGAATTTTTCACTTCGCACAAAAGAATGATCGAGCTGAGAAACCCTAGCTTTATTCCAAATCTTCTATCACTGCTAAACAAATCACCGAATCTTCTCTTTTGATCTCCTCAAGGTCATTCCACCCAAAAAAAAAAAGAGAGTCTCCTCAAGGTCTCCATGCTTGAGCTTTCTTTTTGTTCTCTTTCGACAGTACACTGACTTAGGATTCCAAAACACACCCAAAAACTAAACCAAGATTAGAGAGCGTAGGAAAAATGATAGCACAAGAAAAGGGAGAAAGAAGGTATGGGTGAACACAAGAACCTCTCTTCGTGGTGGACTTTTGTGAAGTCATTGGGAATTTTGTACAATTTAATTCAGTCGAGGGCTAGTATTTGTAATTTTGAAAAACTTTTGAACTGTCTAATTACAAATTAGTAACCCTTGGCCCTTGGATTTTCTTCGAAAAAACCAATGATCTGCCTGCAACAAAAATCTAACCGGCCAGACAGAAACGAGTGTGAGTGATTGAGATAAGAGTGACAAAGCGATTTTGTTCTCTTGTGGTAAGAACTGTTGCTTGAAAATGGAGATGAGAAGCGAGACAGATCGAACACTATTGCTCTGAATGATGATGAGATACGATAGCTCTTCTATTCGTCTCTTCCTTCTCTCGTCATTGTTTTTTATATTAATGAATTTGAGAACTTGATGGAGATCGATGGAGAGATTGAAAACTGCTCTTCTTTGTTGCACTCTCGTCTCTCAGCTCAGCATCTTTTCCTGTAATTAGTTTTTATTATCTTTATTTTTTAACCTGAAAGTTGTTTTTAATCTCCGGCAAAGTGGCAGCAGCAATGAGAGAATTGACTGTAGAAAAGGGAAACACATCTCCTGTTTCCGTGGAGAAGCTTTTAGTGAGGCATGTGATGTGGTGTAAGGATAGTTAGCTCGAAAGGCTAAGTATTTGTGAGAGTAGAGGACTATATGATAAGGGTAGTAGTGTCTTTTCATAGTTGTATATAATGAAAAGACAATACTACCCTTATCACTATAATCTTCTCACAGCCTTCTATCATTCATTGGGGGGGGCCCGAAAAAAGAAAAAAAAAAAAAAAAAAAAACCCCCCCCCCGCCCCCCCCCCCCCAAAAAACCCCGCCCCCCCCCCAAAAAAAAAAAAAAAAAAAAAAAAAAAAAAAAAAAAAAAAATTTATAAACCAAAACCCCAAGGTGAAAATCCTCAAATCTCAAAATAACTTTTTAGGAGAGTATAAGGTATAGATTTATAGAATTCCAATCAGATACACAGATCGATATATCGGGTTGGGTCATACTAGCCCAAGCCATTTGCTTCCCCTCAAATCTCGAATAATGGGTCATTTGCCTTGCTGCCGATCTATTCAGATTCAGTCCTTTGTTGTATGGGTTTGTCCCACTAAATAAAAAAAATCTTTTGAATGACCCACTAAGATATGTCGAAGCAGATCAATCTTCAAAACAAGTATAAGAATTTGGATCACACATAGAAATATCATATCAATTGTAGTAATAGTCAATCTACGTCACTATTCGCAAAAAATCAAGGTGGATCTTAAATTTTTTTGGCAGACTTAGACCGAATATAAAAAGCTAACCCAATGCGATAAAAGCACATCCACCACAGGAATTCAATGATGAGCTTAAAACTAATTGACAGCATCTTTTGTACATTGAGTTACTTCCATATTTGTTAGGTTTTTTATTAAAATCTATATTATCTTTATATTAAGTTTCAAAAATAGTTTTTGCATTTCTTTTATTTAATTTTTTTGTTTGTGTGTGGGACTATGAGGTAAGGGTGGTAATGAGGCACCATGAGTAAAGGAGGCCCTTCATGACCTTGGTTATGAGGCTCTTCATGACATTGGTCATGGGTCTTAAAGGTCTTGATCATGGTGATGACGTGGGCTTACTTGAATGGTGGAATTACTCAAATTCTAACTCTTGACCTTCATTTCTCATTTCAACTTCATGACCATTCATGGCCATTACCATGAGTGGGGGTTAAGGTCTTTGAATGGGTTAAAGCCTATTCATTCCAAAGAAGTGAATATGAGAGTTGCTTCCCCAAGTAGTGGGGAGGTTAGGTCAATGGGTTTTATTCACATTAGTGGAGGAGGGACAAACCATTGATTCTCCATTAGTGGAGAATTGATTCTCCCCTTGTGAGGAGGTGTGGTTTGAGCCTATATAAACCCAACCCTTCCTTGCATATTGTGTATATGTAGAGACACTCCTCGCTCACATTATTTGTTTTACAAAGTTCATTTTTTTCTTGAGTTGTCTAAGTGTTGTGCTCTAGCTTTTGGCTCCTTGAAGGGACTAGAAGAATTACCTCATCTTCTAGTTGGAGGTTGCTTTATCTTGGAGGTGGTGGTGCGAAGAACCCTTGGTAGTAGGGTGCATCAATTACCTTAAAGACAGCACTCAAGGTATGACTCAACTTCATCGATCGGTGGTTCGTCGAATTGCAACTACAAGCTCTTCGGTTTTGCTAAAGATCTTCATCTCTCAATTGTATTGCAATTTCATTTTTGTATGTTTGAAGAATTTGTAATACAATTACCCCTACAATATTACTAATTTGAAGCTGAAATTCTACCAATGAAATCATTCTAATGTTGTCATGTGAAACTCTAAGCTTCATCTCTTCACCAACAAATCCGAATTTCTATAAAGAATCGTAGAGACACTTCATCTCTTCACCAATGAAACTGAATTTCTGTAAAGAATCGTAGAGATAGATGAAATTACAACGTCTGTTGTAGGACTTGATAAGTTTGAATAATCATGAACCCTTCCCCCCCCCCCCCCCTCCTTTTATTTAAGGATACAAATTAAACAAGCTTTGTCCCACTTGCTCATTGGTAATAGTGCCAATTAATCACTCGGAAGTCCAACCTATTTGAGCAACCCATTGCTCTGAACGAGACATTGGATTTTTGTTTTAAAATAAAATAATAATATAATATAATATAATATATTATTTAGATAAGTTTCAAAACATTAAAACTCTATCTCCCTAGTTTTGTTTTAGGACTCTTGTTTATTCTTACTTTATAGGACTCTTCTAGATGTATATTAGGTAGTATAGTCCCACATCAGATGGAGCTAAGATTATACGATTATATATACATATATAGCTCCTAAGTGGGGTGTATGCCGGTAGAGAGCTAAGTGTGGGTCACGCGCATGCACCGAGCTAGACTGAGTCGGGCGTGATTGCGGTAGTGGTCCATAGACCCTAGTCTAACCAGGCCATGGGGCACTATAATATTATATAAATAATATTAAGTGTCTATGATGAGACTTGGGTTTTGCAGTAGGGAGGTGACTGATCATACAGTCACAACTCTCGGAAGGTGACCTTACGTACATATGTAGCTCTCTGAAGGTGTCCATACGAACCTATAAATAGAGGTGAAGCTCTGAACAAAGAACTTACTCTGATTTTAGAAAAAACAGAATTTCGTATTCATTACTTAGAAAATTTCGTTTTGTTTTCTTCATTCTGTGTTTTTTTACTACCTTCGTATCTCCTTTGCAAGTAGACTCTGTTGGAGTGCTGCCTTCAGATCTAGGAGTTGTTGTATCTTAGAGGTGAGAACGTCAAAGGTCAAATCCAGCAGCATAAAAGGGGGCGTTCAAATACCTTAAAGAAAAGTACTATTCGTACACCTCAACTCACCCTGTTCAAGTTCGTGCTAGTTTTTCTTTCGCTTATTCTACTACATTCGGGTAAGTGATTCTGACATAAGGTATACTTTATAAATTCGTTTCTCCTTAATTCTGTTATTGGTTTGTCTATACTGTGCCTCTGGTCTTCTGGTTCTAACAGAAGAACGGTGAATCCTCTACGTGATTGTTTTCTCTTGGACATGCATTCACTTGGTATGTCATCTTAGGAGAATATGCTGATATTACAAACCCTTTAGTGGCACAACAATATAAATTGGCATTAAAGAATCTTGAGGTCCCCATCTCTTATCAGAAGTCTCTTATATCGTATTTGGATATATCATATACATGTATTTATCTGGTAAAATTGTTAAAGTTTCTAAGGTTTTGTAAATCTCGTCTTGTGCTTGTGTTTTTCACTATATTTTGTGCTTATGTTGCTTTATTAACATTACTTACCCACTTATTCAAAGGTTACCCAGATACATTTGAAAATTTTAATGTTCCTTTTGTGGAATGGCATGGAAACCACCCATTCACAATATATGGCTGGAAACCTAGTCAGAAAATTAGGGCTTTTTTTCTCAATCCACTTACTTTTAGGAAGAAAAAAAAAAAAAACTTGGTGATGCATTGTCAAAGAAAATCAAGGTGAATTATTTTTTTAAATACAATGAAAATACCCTTTTAGGGCAATAGAAGTATAATAAAAAGTGTTAAAAAATTAATAAAAAAGGGAGAGAAATCTTAGAAAATAAGAAAAAGAGATTATAAGTAAGCTCAGATAGTTGATACTTACTAGAATTCGATTCCTTAAATAT
This sequence comes from Hakea prostrata, assembly GCF_041222555.1. NCBI lineage: Eukaryota > Viridiplantae > Streptophyta > Magnoliopsida > Proteales > Proteaceae > Hakea > Hakea prostrata. The sequence goes on from NC_142607.1 coordinate 12,628,783, forward strand.
GGTAGAAACAACAAAATCAATTACATGTCCAGCCAAAAATTCAATATCAAGAGATATATAGTTGTTAACATTGTAAAGTTTACTGCATGCATTTCTTCCAATACTAAACTGATTATAATCACATAATAAAGAGCAAGGTCAAGTGGCTTACCACCTAAAAATTAATCCATTCCTCACCCAATAAAAACCTACCGAAAAGAGTATTACAATCATGAAGAGGCAGAGAGACTATAAAACCATCAACAACTACTTAAGGATTACACCTTACTCAGGTTAATCAACCCAAGAACTAGAGAATATAAACTCCTTCAGTCTCTGGGACAAGCTTGTTGTGTCCACTCCTATTCTGGAGCTAGTGGCCTGCAAAGATCAAGACAACCCCATCAATCTTATGATAAAGATAACTAAGAAGAAGCAAATTATAAAGTAAAATTACCTGAGAGTGGATTATGTGGAAAACCTTTTCTCCAACCGTAGAGTAGTTGGCACTGACTATTTCTGCTCCATGTTCTGGGAGAATTCTAATAACTTCACTGAAAATGAACCTGTTGTTCAACCCAGTGATCAAAGTTATCTCCAAGCCATAATCCGTATCTCTCAGTTGAAGTACTGGCATAGTCATTGTATCTCTGATATCATTATTGATCTCAGTGCTTTCCATAACTTTCTTCTTCCTTTCTTTGAGGCTTTCTACTCTTTCTTTCAGTTCCTTTATATAACTAGCTGCGTAGACAAATTGATCTTTCTGTGTTGATATTTCCTTCAAATAAAAAGCCTTAAATTAGTTCATAAAATTGTAGTTGGTGAGGAATATAAGACAGACAGACAGACACAGACACAGAAAGAGAGAGAGAGAGAGAGAGAGAGAGAGAGAAGAGAGAGAGAGAGAGAGAGAGAGAGAGAGAGAGAGAGAGAGAGAGAGAGAGAGAGAGAGAGAGAGAGAGAGAGAGAGAGAGAGAGAGACACCTTAGTAGGGTTGAAATTGTGAGGGATGAGAGAAGCAAGCTTGAAGGAATGGCTTTTCATTTGCATTCTTCTGTTTCTTTCGATAGTCTTTCGATCAAGTTTGGATGATGAAGTACCGCAATTCTTCATCTTATCCTTGCTTTCTTCAACAATGTGTGAAAGGAAAAAAGAAAGCTTCAAGCCTGCAACTTTTCTAATATCTTGTCTACAGCAGTCAACAACACAAAGTGTAAGGCAAGGTGGAAGGTGAAGCAGCCTTAGAGAAGTTAAACAGCAAGTCTGTCTTCTATTCTGATGTCAATCGACAAGCTACCAGAGACAAACAATATCATAGGATGGAATTCTCTTTCTTGAACAAAAGAGAAAAGAATGACTCAAAACCCAGAAACAGAAAAATGAAAATATAAGGTTGGTGATTCCGTGCATGAGAAAGAAAACCCAACAATGGTTAGAGATATATAGGAGACGAAGGAGATTACATATTTTAGCTTGAAAAGGAAATGTTAGTTCACCCTCAACACATGCTGAACTTATGGTTTCAATTTATGCATGTCTATCCTAATGGTTGGTGACTACATTGACCATGCATACGGGTGCAATTATATAAGGCTCCATGGGTTTTGGATTTGTTGAAGATAAAAGTGTTGTGTCAAAGATTTTTAGTATATTCAAAGGTCCTGAGATAAAAGGGTCTAGTTACATATAATGGAAAAATTAAAATTGAAAGAGATTCTATCTTGTATCCTATATTTAAAGATAATGAATATCGTCCATTAATAATTTAATAAGATGACGGCTTTGATACCATCAATGTAAGTTTTCCAATCATATATTCTCATTATTTAATTATCTAATTCTTATTTTTATGTCTCTCTGTCTTGCTTCTAGAACAGATTTTCTGGCATGCTTCAATGCTTGCGCACTTAATACGCAACACAATACAGCGTACGGAGGATCGAAACTTATGGTCGAAATTCGATTTTACCATTCGTTTCGTATATATTTTTTTCTTTTTATTTTTTGAACTATACTGAACTATAAACAAAAAAACTATGTGAAACAAGTGGTTGAGATCGAAATATTGACCACAAATTTCGATCCTCACTATTTGTTATACAGTGCTGTGCAAATATGAACCAATTCGCAATTATGTGGTGGTACCTACATACATGAATAGGGTTATCAAAAGAGAAACTTATCTTCAAACTTGCAAGTCTTCTTTCTTCTTTTTCTTTCTCTCTTTTTCTTTTACTTTTTCTTTCTTATTTTTTTTTTTCTTCTTCTTCTTTTTTTTTTTTTTTTTTTTTTTTCTTTTTTTTGTAGCTGGCGAGTTTATATTAGGAGGGGGAATATTACTAATATAGGTGCTGCCGGATGGGTGCGAACCCAATACCTCCCCATGAGAGTTTGGGCTTTTAACCACTCAACCAGCCCACCATTGGCGAACAATCAAGATTCTTACTACATAGTTCCCGAATCCACGGAGAAGAAAGGGGGCAATTTGGCCATTTAAAGGTCACTCATGTAAGCCACAAGTTGATGAGAGAGAGGCTATATTTTCTATAGATTCTAGTTAGTAGAACCCTGAAAAAACAAAAAGGTTTTTTTAAAGCAAGCAACTACGCAAGAATATGGATGGATTTGATAGGAAAAATGATCCATAAGTATTAAACGCGGAAATAATTGAAGTTTCTAGTTAATTTTAGTCCAATAAAATTTGAGTGTCAAGCAAGAAGAATGATAATAAAAAAAAAAACTTCTAGAATTTAATGATAAACTTATCATTCTCATTGTTAATCGAATCTGGCTGTGTGGGTATGTTGCATGAACATCAAAACTTGGGAGTAGATCACCTTTCTGTTATGGGAGAACAATAAACTCCCTTAATATTTTTTCTCCATATAATAATAGTGGAGCCCACCTGTAGATATAGAAAAAAAATCAAAGGTCACCTCCCTGACATGGTGGCGGGAGTAAATTACCTCCCTGTCATGGGAGAACAACATTTTGCCTTGATGTTTTTCCACCATACAATAATGATGGGTCCACCTCCCTCGGCGGGGAGTTGATTTGGACTTCAAATTTGGTGTCTTTTAGTCAGATCTTGTTAGCCTAGTGCCACTGACGTGGTGGTGTCTATGGTGCCCAATGTTGGATGGATTTCACGTAAATTCCAATTAAATCCTAACCGCTCAAAATATAGTCCACTACATCTCAAAGATCCGCCCTTGTGGCGTGTTTTGTGTCCGCCTTTATGGTGTGTTTTGTGTCCGCCCTTGTGGCTTGTAAATCTCCACATTTGTGGTGTGTTTCCCCCTATGTGGGTGTTGGTGCTTAATTATTGCTGTATTTGATACAACTTTTGTTCTAAGGGTTTCTTGGGCTTGACCCATCCCTTAGCCTGGATGACCATGTCTATTGCATGTACGACAGTTTGGTCAATTTCCACTCCTTGATTCGGACCGAACCTTATGTTTCATGCATCTATTTGTTATATTTTTCCTTTCTTTAGTATGTGTCTATACTTTTCTTTGTTCTTAAATGAAGTGTTATTTACCCAAAAAAAAAAACATCTCAAAGAAAAACCACTTCTTTTTACTTAAGTTGGTTATATATGTCTAAAATAGTTGGTTTTATGTGCATCAATCTGATGATTCAAATAGCCAGCAAAAAGTTGTCTAGATCCACAGAGCTTGTTATGAAGCGCTGGGAATGGATGGAAATGCCCATAGACGTAGTAGCAAGAGTGGCCAGGCAGGGAGGCGTGAGTCAAAAGCTTCAGTAGGGTGACCAAATGCCCCAAGTAGAAGACATAAAGCAAAGAGAGTGACGGCTGAAGAAGTATGAGTAGTCCTTAGGTGGTGCAAGAAGTAAGAGGAGCACAGATACTTAGGGAAGTGGAGTCATTGTGAAGATGACTAGTGTAGAGGTCCATAACTCTTCTAGTGCAGGATGTCTTCTCTTCCTTCCTGGCTATTCACCAAGGGAACCAAAGGCAAAGACTCCGAAATTTTAATGGAAGACGGCAGAAACACTTCAATTTTCACACCTTATTGCAGTGTACCTAGAAAAGAACGATTGAAGGAAGTCTAGCTAGACCAAAACTTCAGTCTATTTTTATATGGTCTCACGAAATTGGACACTTAACCTTAATTTTGATTCTAATCCTTCCTCTAATCCTCAAAAAGTAATAAAATAACGCATGAGTTCTAGATAACCTAAAAGAAGGTAGGTGACTTCTAGAAAGGACTGGCACGAATCATACACTTAACCCGAAACCAACCCTAACCCTAATCAGATCAACCACCATAATTAAGATGGTCCAAATCTGGTTTTAAAATTAGAATTTTGAGCTTAAACCTTAAATAAGCCAGATGGGTTCAGACCATCAGATTCATACTTGCCTTTTCACTAGTTTTGATACAAAAGAAAGCAGAGTGATCAGCGAATGAGATAAGACAGACAGTGATTTTGTTCTCTTGTGCTAAATTATGAGACTTTCTCTTGTTGAACTATTGCTTGAAAGGGATGATGGAAGGTTACAGAGATCAACCACTATTGTTCTAAGTAATGATGGGAAATGAGAGAGATTTTTCTTATTCGTCTCTTCCATCTCTTGCCATTGTTTTTGTTACTGTTGCATTTAAGAACTTGATGGAGACAAAAAGAGATTGACAACTACTTTCTTTGACGTTGCACTCTCATCTCTCGTCGTCGTTTTTCTTTTCTTCTATCGACTTTGATTTCCTCCATTAATATAGACGAGAGAGGCAGAGAACCATTGTTCTATAATTTCCACCATTTCCTGCAATTAGGGTTTATCATTTTTATTTTTCAACAGAAAGTTGTTTCTTAGACCTATTTCTTATTTTTATAACTTTTTACATGTGATATGTGACTATTTTTCAAGCTTTTCTACTAAAATAACTACCAAAGTTGCCGAATCTTAAATTTTCAAACTTAACTTCACAAAAAAAATGATAAAGATGTTAATAAGTAGTCGAAAATTTGTATTCAATTTGTATTTATGCCCATTTAGAAGAATCTAATTAAGAAGGAATGGAATGTATCCTGATGGATGGGAAATCATCAGGGTAGAGGATCCGACTCAAATGGCCACTTACAATCAACACTCGATGCAGGATATTAATCGACATTTGTCGTGAGTCAAATCAATGGGCCATCGCGGGTTTGGACCACATGATCACTATTCCGATCCCGTTTATTTCAATATGGAAATGAAGACCACTAACCCCAAATGAGCTATAACCACGAGTTGGTGATCCCGTTTATATCGCGTTTGGAATAGAGATCCAAAATTAGAATATCCCTTTGCCAATCATAAAAAGGTTTTTCCCCCTAAGGGAATCCTAGACTCACAGAAGGAAACGTGAGACAAATTATAAAGCCAGGGCAAAAACACAACGAAGCCTGGGGCCCTACTTAGGCTGCGCGTTTGTTTGCAAAGGTGGGGTGGGAAAAATAAACATGTGGGTCCCATGTGTAGTGGGGTGAGGGAGAAGGAAAGGAAATGAAAGGGTTTTGTGGAAAAGTGATAGGGTGGGTCCCACTTTTTACTTTTTCCAACTTTCCCACAAAGTCCCACCAAATATGTGGGGTTTTAAAATTGCATGGGGTGGGAAAGTTGGGCTGCCACATCAGGAGACAAGTTTCCTTGATTCTCACTTTCCCACCCCAAGCAACCAAACAATCTACCATTTTGGGATTTAAAGAAAAAGTAAAAAATCTACATTGTTTTCAAGAATTTTTCCACTCCCTTTTTTCGCACCCCACCTTTATTCCAGCAAACAAACGCAGACATTAAGGATTACTCCTTAACTGAGAATCTGAGAATCAACCCAAGAACTAGAGAACATATACTCCTTCGGTCTCTGGGACAAGCTTGTTGTGTCCACTCCTATTCTGGAGCTAGTGGCCTTCAAAGATCAAAACAACCCCATTAATGATAAAGATAACTAAGAAGAAGCAAATTATACAGTAAAATTACCTGAGAGTGGATTGTGTGGAAAACCTTTTCCCCAACCATAGAGTAGCTGGCACTGACTATTTCTGCTCCTTGTTCTGTGAGAATGCCAATAACTTCGCTGAAAATGAACCTGTTGTTCAACCCAGTGATCAAAGTTATCTCCAAGCCATAATCCATATCTCTCAGTTGAAGTACCAGCATAGTCATTGTATCTCTGATATCATTATTGATCTCAGTGATTTCCATAACTTTCTTCTTCCTTTCTTTGAGGATTTCTACTCTTTTTTTCAGTTCGTTTATATAACTAGCTGCGTAGACAAATTGATCTTGCTGTGTTGATATTTCCTTCAAATAAAAAGCTTTAAATTAGTTCATAAAATTATAGTTGGTGAGGAATATAAGACAGACAGACACAGAGAGAGAGAGAGAGAGAGCTTAGTAGGGTTGAAATTGCCAGGGATTAGAGAAGCAAGCTTGAAGGAAAGGCTTTTCAATTGCATTCTTTTGTTTCTTTCGATAATCTTTCGATCAAGTTTGGATGATGAAGTACAGCAATTCTTCATCGTATCTTATTTGCTTTCTTCAACAAGGTGTGAAAGGAAAAAAGAAAGCTGCAAGCCTGCAACTTTTCTAATATCTTGTCTACAGCAAGTCAACAACACAAAGTGAACGCAAGGTGGAAGGTGAAGCAGCCTTGGAGAAGTTATAACAGCAAATCTCTCTTCGATTCTGATGTCAGTCGATAAACTACATAGGTACAAACAATATCATAGGAAGAAATTCTCTTTCTTAAACAAGAGAAAGAAGAATAATAACTCAAAATCCAGAAACAGAAAAAGTAAATTTAAGGCTAGTGATTCCGTGCGTGAGAAAATCAAGAATGGTTGGAGATTTATAGGAGATGAAGAGAGAGCTGAGGAAAGAGAAACCCATGGAGCTCCCAGGAAGAGAGAGGTGAGAGAAAGAGAAGTTTTCATGTGGCCGATGACTATTGGTTTTGCAAGCATCGAAAGGTTAGATTTAAATCTGGATTTTTCAATTAAATCCTCACCGTAGAATTACCCATGTGCAACAAAAATGTTTTTAAGTTCTATTCACTCGATTTACTTGCTTTAACCTGGACCAGCTCGATTCAAACCAAACCAAGCATTAAAAATCATTTTCTTCCCTGTGCCAAATCCAGAAAGAACGTTAGCGTGTTCTGGGCAGGAAGTCGAAGAAACTTTGTTTTCCTCTTTCCACAACGTTGAATAGAGAACTCTGATTTTGTATAAGGAAGACTTAAAGAATAGAGAACTCCTCACCGTAGACTTTCACCATTGCTGAGCATAATCCAATCGTTCTTTACCCCAGCTGCTGCAACTCTCCAACATTGCAGGTTCAAGCTCTGTCTGATTGCAATACTAAGCTATTAAATTTGATTTGGTCAAAAATGTTAAGTTAATAATTACCCAAAAAAATTTATTGCAATGTTATTATGACATGGGGGGGGGCCCCCCCCCCCCCCCCCCCCCCCCCCCCCCCCCCCCCCCCCCCCCCCCCCCCCCCCCCCCCCCCCCCAACTATGAAAAGAGTGTTGGAGAAGGGTCTTGAACAATCCGTTGGTCGCGGTCACACTTTCCATCTCCATAAATCAAATTCAATAGTAAGCCATTTGTCTTTCTATTGCAAGGAAAGTAGCTTCAGAACTTCCAATATAAGAGAATGGAACTCCATTTCATAGAAACCCAAATTCGATGCATAAACAAGTCTGCATTTGTTTTTCTCGGGAGGGTTTGATAATTCAATTTCCGATTTGAATTACCCTTCACAGGCTTGTTGTAAGATCTGCTTCAAGTTCTGATTCAGATGGAGATACTTTTGAGGAGAACAAAATGTCTCTAAACCAGAAACCAAAGATATCTCCTTATGAGACAAGTGATGATGAGATTAGGAGTGAAATTGAGGATGAAATCAAAATTGAAGAGGGTGGAATTCCATGGCAGACAATTTTTTACAAGAGTTATGATGAGGGAATTACTGAGAAGGAGATATCTAAGGATAGCCAACTGGGTTCAGTGGGAAGTCTAGCTTTGCCAGAAATGGATTAGCCTTAAGGATAGCCCTTAGAGATCTAATGAATATCTGCACAAGAACGTCTACGAATCAGAGAATGAAGGTGATCTCATTCCCATGGTTAGGGAAAGCAACAAAGCTTTTATTTTGAAGAGCAAGCATCTACAACTCGTGTGAAAAAAGGAAGAGCTATATTCGTGGGAAAACAAAGACAGTCTCTATTTTGAAGCTCTTTTACACAATGCGAACTCAGTCTCTCTCGCCTTGATTCTCTATTCATCACAGCTCTTAGTCGCTTTGGAGAAGGAAAATGCAGAGGTTTGTTTAGTCATACTGCTCATAAAGAGATGAAAACGAAAAGAAGAGGTTTACTATATGGTTCATTTGGTTCGAAACGAACCGATTTCACGGTTCGAGTTAAAGTTAACTTAAAATTACTTTTGTTGCACATGCTGATAATCTAGGGTAGAGATTCAATGTAAGTTTGAAAATGAAATCTGACCATTCACGCGGAGGAAAGACCGCTTGGAGCAAGATGCTGCAGCGCAAAACCCCGACAAGGGCACATGTTAGTCAGACCGAAAACCACATGTCTGGCTCCTCACGGCACCGACCATGGACGAACCACCCTAAACCTTAGATGCACCGGCCTCTAACTCAAAGGGCTGATATATTGTAAATGTCATTTCGTTCCCTATTTTGGTTTGCTATTCACCGAAACGGCAAAACATATAGAGGACTACTCAGTGATCATACACTCAACCCATATCCAATCATAACCCTAACCAAATTGACCACCTTAAGGTGGCCTAGATCCAGTCTCAATGTTAGAATTTTGGGCCTAAACTCTATTCGAACATAGAACGAGGGATTTTTGTTTGTGTTGCGTTTGAACTCTCAAGTGCAAGAGGTCACCCAAGTAATATAGAGGTAAGAGGAAAAAAATCGTCTGCTATGCACATCTCTCTGTTGTGCACAGCAGTGCACCACCACAATGTAACATGTGGATTTTGTCAAATCAAAGGTTGAAATTAAGTTACCTATTTTAAGCAAAAGGAACCCAGTTTTGAAACCTGTTTAACAAATACCCACCCGTTTCTAGTTCACCCGATTGCACGCACATCATTTCTTCTTCTTTCTTCTTCTCTTCTTGAACTTGAAGCACACGTTTATACAACCTTCTGTGAGGGGCTCCTCTTCAAATCCATAATCCTAGTTCTAATTTTTAAAACTTTCTCCTCTGAATTGAGTTTTTCTTTAAAAGGAAGAACTCAGTGACAGAAATTACCTTTCTATATCTGATTTGTTTTTCAAGTTAGAACAACCTAAAGAAGAAGTATCTGTGGTGTTGATTTCAATTTATTAATATCGTCTAATGAGTGGAAGCTCTGCCATGAGTCATCATCTTCTTGAACTCTTCAAAGTTAACGTTTCCATCAGCATCAACAGAGCAAATTATCTTAGCACAATCACGGCGAGAACACTTCTCCCCCAAGTTCTTCATCACCATATGAAGCTCTATAACCGATTTTAGAATCATCCAAGAATATTGACGTTTAGAGAACAAGATAACAGAGACAACAACGACAAGGCAAGTTGCAGGATTCTTTGCTGCAAAGAGGCAAGGGCGGACCCAGGATTCAAAAGTGGGGGGGGGCGAAGAATAAAAACCAGATAACCTCCATCGGGAAGCACTAATGCTTATTTCGTAGGGCCCATTATTGATAATAATTTTTTTTTGACAAATATAGATAAATTAAAGCCAAAAAAAAAGAAATGAATTCAACCCTAGAAAGTCATACACAAACCAAAATTTTCTTTGTTAGTAGATGCAAACCAATGGTAGTTTTACCTTACTAACTATAGACATTTTATTCATAGTATAAAATCAAATAACAAAAATTGTAAAAAAATAAAGAAACAAATAGTATAAAATCAAATAAAAATAATAAAAAAATAGAAACGATAATTAAATTGAGAAAGAGAAAGAATACCTAATTGTGGAGAAGATTTTTTCCAATTCCTAACCCATACATAGAAAGGGAAGAGAATAAATAGAAAGAGAATAGAGAGAGGAGAGAATAAAACGGATTGATGAGTTAATTTTAATTAGGAATGAAATTTGAATACCTAATAAGATTTTTTCAAAATTTCCTTAACCCACGTTATAAAAAGATAAGAGAATAAATAGGAAGAAAACATGAGAGAGAAGAAAGGGGAGAATAAATAGGGATTGAGGAACTAGTTTTTAATTTGGAACGACATTTATATCCATTATATTACCTTTAAAAATGGTTCTCAATATTGGGGGGGGGCAAATAGTGACATTTCACATGTAGAAAGAGAAAAAGCTGAAGAAAAATAAAGGAATTAACATATAAACCAGAAAATTAAGGGATTTATAACAAATTTTAAAAAATCTGGGGGCCATGGCCCCCTGGCCCCAATGCAGGTCCGCCCTGCAAAGAGGAGCTCTCAGAAAAGCTTGTATAAACATGTGCTTCAGTTCAAGAAAGAAGAAAGAAGAAGAAATGATGTGCGTGCAATTGGGTAGCTAGAAACGAGCAGGTATTTGTTAAACCGGTTTCAAAACTGGGTTCATTTTGCTTAAAATGGATAACTTAATTTCAACCTTTGATTTGACATAATCCATGTGTTACATTGTGGTGGTGCACTGCTATGCACAGCAGACAATTTTTCCGAGATAAGAGGAATATCGTTCCCATGAGGATTGAAAAGGCTAAAAATCACGTATTAACTTCGAAAACACCCTTAATTATTTAGCTAAAACAAATTATCAAAAATTAACTAATCTATTGGTTAAATTAACAAAACATGAAGAAAATAATTAAATTGCCAACGAAAACACAAATCAAAATAATGGACAAAATTACTGGAGATTTAATTTCACCAAACATGATATAGTTTATTGGTCTATTCTCTCCCTATTCATACAACCAATTTAATCTCCTACTTGTCGGCAAGATTCCCTTTGTTAGATATTTTATCTATTATGCATGAGGATCCTAACATATTGAACCCCCTACTTATTAATCACAAGAAACTCACAAACAAAGTCAAACAAACCACCTAACCTATTACGCATTAGATGCAATTTTTTATTCTTCAATCCTCGGTTGAGCATGCATTCCTCATTATTACTTGAATAAAAATATACCAAGAAATTCATGAAAATTGATCAGGCATTCAAACATTAGGAATAAAATTGAAGAAAACAAAAGGATGATTGAATTATATTAAAGGGGAATAAAAGCAATAACCATCTCATGTAAGGATCCATCTACCCTACCAAAAGCAACTTAGAACATTAAAAAAAAAAAAAAAAAGAAAAAAAGAAATAGTTAAGGAAAACATCACTCTAATTGAAGAAGTAGAGACTCTAGCAACTCTCCAAAATTTGCCCCAAAGTAGCACTCTTCTCTGAATTCGTCCTCTATAGTTCTCCTTAGCCAAAAAAAATCTTTCTATGGCTGGAGTATGCTCCACTTTTATAAAGTGATTTCCTATATTACATGGGATATGACTCCTTGACCCAATCTGACATAGTTAGAAACAAACTTTGAGTTTCTAATCTGAGTCAACCAATAAATTTGTTTCTCTAGCTAGCATATAAATCACATTGATTTCAAGAGTTCAAATGAACAATCCCACCATTTAATTTGAAGATCGAGAAGTCACGAAATTCCTACCAAAAAATAAGCTCGATCGGATAACGGATGACCATCCAATGAAGGGGGGATGCCGGATGACCATCCGATGAAGGGCTTGATCGAAATTGGACTAAGCACACTCAAAAACAGGATTCTTCCTTTTTTTCTTTTCTAAATAAAATAATTATTCCTCTTTTCAACCATCAAACTCCATTGATTTCTCCAAGAAAATCCTTGATGTTGAAGGATTCCAATCACTAAGATGATTCACTGCAGCACAAATAATACATTTGAATCGGAATTTGCCAAGATTAATATGAATTACCGAAATTACTTAAATTCAAAGAAAGTGAATCTATGCTCATTTGCATGCGATATTAGGGTAAAATGATACCTAACGATTGTAAATACATGAAAATGCATCCACTTAATAACTCAAAATAGTATGCACAACAAGGATATCGTCTAAGCAGGCACATTATTGCGACATGTATTATGAAGAAATTCCTAGAATTAAATGAATGACTAATTTGATAATTAGACTAATTAGGCTTAAATCTTTCTCAACATTACAAAAACAAGCCCATGATTGAACTAAAATTTACAAAATAAAATAATCTTTCACTTGGCGGAAAAGAATGATCTAGCTGAGAAACCCTAGCTTTATTACAAATCTTCTATAGCTGCTAAATAAATCACCAAATCTTCTCTTCTGATCTCCTCAAGGTCATTCAAAAAAAAAAACACAAAAATCTCCTCCAGGTCTCCATGCGTGATCTTTCTTCTGTTCTCTTTCGACAGTACACTGACTTAGGATTCCAAAACACACACCCAAAAACTAAACAAGATTGAGAGGTAAGAGCCTTAGGAAAAATGATAGTACAAGAAAAGGGAGAAAGAAGGTACGGGTGAACACAAGAACCTCTTTTAGTGGTGGACTTTTTGTGAAGTTATTGGTTCTTTTTGTAACTTCGGTCCTTCCGTCCTTTTTTTTTTTTTTTTTTCTTCATATGTTAGAGTCCTAAGATCTCTTATGTATCATTTTCTTATAATCCTTGGGTTTGGAGAGCTGCCTAGATCTTCATCTTCTCTGACTTCTTGCTCTCCCAATGAGATTGATTCATCCAAAGGTTGTCTAATGGAGAAGGCAACCGCGAGGAAGAGGATAAGGCCCGTTAATCGGAGATGAGGAAACCAAGGCACAGGGACTAAGGTTCCTAATTAGCAGCCATTTTTGTGAAATTTAATTAAATCGAGGCTAGTTTTTGTGATTTTGAAAAACTTTTGAACTGTCTAATTACAATTACAATTAGCAATGCATTTAACCCTTGCTCCTTGGATTTTCTTCATAAACACCAATGATCTGTCTGCAACAAAAATCTAACCCGCCAGACAGAAACGAGAGTGAGTGATTGAGATAAGAGAGACAAAGTGATTTTCTTCTCTCTCTGTCTCTCATCATCGTTCAGATACTACCGTAAGAACTGTTGCTTGAAAAGGGTGATGAGAAGTGAGATAGATCGAGCACTATTGTTCTGAATGATGATGAGATACGGGAGCTTTTCTATTCGTCTCTCCCTTCTCTCGTCATTGCTTTTTATATTAATGAATTTGAGAACTTGATGAAGATGGAGATGGAGATGGAGAGAGATTGAAAACTGCTCTTCTTTGTTGCACTCTCGTCTAGCTCTCAGCATCATTTCCTGTAATTAGTTTTTATCATCTTTAATTTTTAACCAGAAAGTTGTTTATAATCTCCGGCAAAGTGGCAGCAATGAGAGAATTGATTGCAGAAAAAGGAAACACGTCTCCTGTTTCCGTGGAGAAGCTTTTAATGAGGCATGTAATGTGGTGTAAGGATAGTTAAGCTGTCTTTTCGATAGGGTGGTAGTGTTTTTCATAATTGTATATCATTGAAAAGATGATACTACCCTTATCACTATAGTCTTCTCATGGCCCTCTATCATTCATTTGAGATGGAGACCCATCAATGAATATTGACAAGATTGATCCTAGATAGGCCCTCTCCTAAATTAGTAATGAAAACAATGTTAAGGGAGCAAAATCCTCTATCCTTATGATTAACTAGGATCCCAACTCCACTAGAGACCACTAAAGAATAAAAATTCATGTGAAACAAGCATAAATATAACATATCCAATTGGTCTTCTTCGGGTATCGAGCACATGACATAACCCTTCCTAATGCCTCCCTTATTTTAAAATTAAAACAATCAAAAAAAAAAAATTACAAGCATAAATGAAAACAAATTGAAGTAACACAGAGATTTAGAATGTTTCATACACTAATATAATGTGTTAGGTCTGAAAAAGAAAAAACTTTTGTTATGTAAGAAGAAGATTACAATGGAGATCCCTCAACCAAGTGTTAAATGACTTAATTTATAAATTCTAAACCAAAACCCCAAGGTGAAAATCCTCAAATCTCAAAATAACTTTTTAGGAGAGCATAAGGTATGGATTTACAAAATTCCAATCAGATACACAGATCGACATATCGGGTTGGGTCATACTAGCCCAAGCCATCTGCTTCCCCTCAAATCTTGCAAAATGGGTCATTTGCCTTGCTGACGATCCATTCAGATTCAATCCTTTGTTGTATGGATTTGTCCCACTAAATTAAAAAAAAAAATTTCTTTTGAATGACCCACTAAGATATGTCGAAGCAGATCAATCTTCAAAACGAGTACAAGAATTTGGATCACATATAAAAATAATTAAATATTATATCAATTGTAATATGTACTAGTCAATCTATGTCACTATTAGCAAAAAATCAAGGTGAATCTTAAAATTTTTTGGTAGACTTAGAACTTGTCCGACAATAAAAACCTACCACACTGCGATAAAAGCACATCCACCACAGGAATTCAATGATGAGCTTAAAACTAATTGACAGCAGCTTTTGTACATTTGAGTTACTTCCATATTACTAATTTGAAGCTGAAATGCTACCAATGAAATCATTCTAATGTTGTCATGTGAAACTCTAAGCTAATGAATCGTAGAGACACTTCATCTCTTCACCAGTAAAACTGAATTTCTGTAAAGAATCGTAGAGATAGATGAAATTACAACGTCTGTTGTAGGACTTGATCAAGTTTGAATAATCATGAACCCTTCCCCCCCTCCCCCATTGCTCTGAACAAGAACGGTGAATCCTCTACGTGATTTTTTTTTCTTGGACATGCATTCACTTGGTATGTCATCTTAGGAGAATATGCTGGTATTACAAACCCTTTAGTGCATGGCACAACAATATAAATTGACGGTAAAGAATCTTGAGGTCCCCATCTCTTATCAGAAGTCTCTTATATCGTATTTGGATATATCATATACATGTATTTATCTAGTAAAATTGTTAAAGTTTCTAAGGTTTTGTAAATCTCGTCTTGTGCTTGTGTTTTCCACTATATTTTGTGCTTGTGTTGCTTTATTAACATTACGTACCCACTTATTCAAAGGTTATATCCCAAATACATTTGAAAATTTTAATGTTCTTTTGTGGAATGGCATGGAAACCACCCATTCATAATATATGGCTGGAAAACTAGTCAGAAAATTAGGGCATTGTTTTCTCAATCCACTCACTTTTAGGAAGAAAAAAAAACTTGGTGATGCATTGTCAAAGAAAATCAAGGTGGATTATTTTTTTAAATACAATAAAAATACCCTTTTAGGGCAAAAGAAGTATAATAAAAAGTGTTAAAAAATTAATAAAAAAGGGAGAGAAATCTTAGAAAATAAGAAAAAGAGATTATAAGTAAGCTCAGATAGTTGATACTTACTAGAATTCGATTCCTTAAATATGGTAGAAACAACAAAATCAATTACATGTCCAGCCAAAAATTCAATATCAATAGTTGTTAACTTTGTAAAGTTTACTGCATGCATTTCTTCCAATACTAAACTGATTATAATCACATAATAAAGAGCAAGGTCAAGTGGCTTACCACCTAAAAATTAATCCATTCCTCACCCAATAAAAACATACCGAAAAGAGTATTACAATCATGAAGAGGCAGAGAGACTATAAAACCATCAACACTAACTACTTAAGGATTACACCTTACGTACTCAGAATCAACCCAAGAACTAGAGAATATATACTCCTTCAGTCTCTGGGACAAGCTTGTTGTGTCCACTCCTATTCTGGAGCTAGTGGCCTGCAAAGATCAAGACAACCCCATCAATCTTATGATAAAGATAACTAAGAAGAAGCAAATTATAAAGTAAAATTACCTGAGAGTGGATTGTGTGGAAAACCTTTTCTCCAACCGTAGAGTAGTTGGCACTGACTATTTCTGCTCCATGTTCTGGGATAATTCTAATAACTTCACTGAAAATGAACCTGTTGTTCAACCCAGTGATCAAAGTTATCTCCAAGCCATAATCCGTATCTCTCAGTTGAAGTACTGGCATAGTCATTGTATCTCTGATATCATTATTGATCTCAGTGCTTTCCATAACTTTCTTCTTCCTTTCTTTGAGGCTTTCTACTCTTTCTTTCAGTTCCTTTATATAACTAGCTGCGTAGACAAATTGATCTTTCTGTGTTGATATTTCCTTCAAATAAAAAGCCTTAAATTAGTTCATAAAATTATAGTTGGTGAGGAATATAAGACAGACAGACACACAGAGAGTGCGAGAGAGAAAGATACCTTAGTAGGGTTGAAATTGTGAGGGATGAGAGAACCAAGCTTGAAGGAAAGGCTTTTCATTTGCATTCTTCTGTTTCTTTCGATAGTCTTTCGATCAAGCTTGGATGATGAAGTACCGCAATTCTTCATCTTATCTTGTTTGCTTTCTTCAACAATGTGTGAAAGGAAAAAAGAAAGCTTCAAGCCTGCAACTTTTCTAATATCTTGTCTACAGCAAGTCAACAATACAAAGTGTAAGGCAAGGTGGAAGGTGAAGCCGCCTTAGAGAAGTTAAACAGCAAGTCTCTCTTCTATTCTGATATCAATCGACAAGCTACAAGACACAAACAATATCGTAGGATGGAATTCTCTTTCTTGAACAAAAGAGAAAAGAATGACTCAAAACCCAGAAACAGAAAAATGAAAATATAAGGTTGGTGATTCCGTGCATGAGAAAGAAAACCCAACAATGGTTAGAGATATATAGGAGACGAAGAGAGAAAGCTGAGCAAAATTAAAGGAGTCAGAGACACTGAGGAAACTGAAACCCATGACCTGCTCATAGGAAGGGAAGGAAGAGAGAGGTGAGAGAAAGACAAGTTTGCATGGCGCTCTTACTTTGCCATGTGGCGCCCAATGTGTTTTGGTTTTTACGGAAGCAGCTTGTCTGAATGTTACGAATGCCATGTTAGTTTGCTGACCATCAAATGTTGACCCCAACAACACCGACCATGGACGAACACCACTAAATCTTAGATGCACCAATAACTACAAAAGCAAATCTTATGCCAAAGATTTTGGTACAAGTAAGAATTTAAGAAGGTAATCTTATTCTGTTTTATCTTAGTAATTAATTTATACCGAAAATTTGTTTGGACATTTTGACTCCAAGAGACAATTGTGGTCACCATCACTAAATCTCAATTGTGGATAGTAGAATTTTTTACATGAAAGTGACCTGCATACACTTTCAAATATAATTATCATTGTAACTATTTGCATTGATTCCTTTTGAGGAAAAAAATTCAAGTAGCAGCCACTAGATAATTTCCCACTTGTGGCAAAGGAGATTACATATGTTAGCTTGAAAAGGATATGTTAGTTCACCCTCAACACATGCTGAACTTGTGGTTTCAATTTATGCATGTCTATCATAATGGTTGGTGACTACATTGACCATGCATACGGGTGCAATTATATAAGGCTCCATGGGTTTTGGATTTGTTGAAGATAGAAACGTTGTGTCAAAGATTTTTAGTATATTCAAAAGTCCTGAGATAAAAGGGTCTAGTTACACATATAATGGAAAAATTAAAATTGAAAGAGATTCTATCTTATATCCTATATTTAAAGATAATGAATATCCTCCATTAATAATTTGATAAGATGACGGCTTTGATAACATCAATGTAAGTTTTTCAATCATACATTCTCTTATTTTATTATCCAATCCTTATTTTTATGTCTCTCGGTCTTGCTTCTAGAATAGATTTTGTGACGTGCTTCAATGCTTGTGCATTTAATACGCAACACAATACAGCGTATGGAGGATCGAAACTTATGGTTGAAATTCGATTTTTACCATTCGTTTCGTATATTTTTTTCTTTTTATTTTTTGAACTATACTGAATTGTAAACAAAAAAAATTATGTGAAACAAGTGGTTGAGATCAAAATATTGACCACAAATTCCGTATATTTTTTTCTTTTTAT
Source organism: Hakea prostrata (assembly GCF_041222555.1). Lineage (NCBI taxonomy): Eukaryota > Viridiplantae > Streptophyta > Magnoliopsida > Proteales > Proteaceae > Hakea > Hakea prostrata. The sequence goes on from NC_142607.1 coordinate 12,646,834, forward strand.
TTTTTGTTGCATGAACATCAAAACTTGGGAGCAGATCACCTTCCTGTTATGGGAGAACCATGAACTTTCTTAATATTTCTTCATCATACAATAATAGCGGAGCCCACCTATAGATTTAAAAAAAAATCAAAGGTCACCTCCCTGACGTAGTGGCGGGAGTAATTACCTCCCTGTCATGGGAGAACAATGTTTTGCCTTAATGTTTTTCCACCATACAATAATAGTGGGTCCACCTCCCTCGGCGGGGAGTTGATTTGGACTTCAAATTTGGTGTCTTTTAGTCAGATATTGTTAGGCTAGTGCCACTGATGTGGTGGTGTCTATGGTGCCCAATGTTGGATGGATTTCAAGTAGATTCCATTAAATCCGAACAGCTCAAAATATAGTCCACTACATCTCAAAGAAAAACCACTTCTTTCACTTAAGTTGGTTATGTATGTCTAAAATAGTTGGTTTTATGTGCATCCATCTGATGATTCAAATAGCCAGCAAAAAGTTGTCTAGATCCACAGAGCTTGTTGTGAAGCGCTGGGAATGGAAATGCCCGTAGATGTAGTAGCAAGAGTTGGCCAGGCAAGGAGGCGTGAGTCAAAAGCTTCAGTAGGGCGACCAAATGCCCCAAGTAGAAGACATAAGGCAAAAGAGAGTGAGGGCTGAAGTAGTAGGAGTAGTCCTTAGGTGGTGCAAGAAGAAGAGGAGCACATATACTTAGGGAAGTGGAGTCATTGTGAAGATGACTAGTGTAGAGGTCCATAGCTATTCTAGTGCTGGATGTCTTCTCTTCCTTCCTAGCTATTGGTGAGTGGAGTCATTGTGAAGATGACTAGTGTAGAGGTCCATACCTATTCTAGTGCTGGATGTCTTCTCTTCCTTCCTAGCAATTCACCAAGGGAACCAAAGGCAAAGACTCCGAAATTTTAATGGAAGACGGCAGAAACACTTCAATTTTCTTTTTTTTTCTTTTTTCGGTAAACAAAAACACTTCAATTTTCACACCTTATTGCATTGCACCTAGAAAAGAACGATTGAAGGAAGTCTAGCTAGACCAAAACTTCAGTCTATTCTTATATGGTCTCACGAAATTGGACACTTAACCTTAATTTTGATTATAATCCTTCCTCTAATCCTCAAAAAATAATAAAAATAACGCATGAGTTCTAGATAACCTAAAAGAAGGTAGGTGACTTCTAGAAAGGACTGGCACGAATCATACATTAACCCAAAACCAACCCTAACCCTAATCAGGATCAACCACCATAATTAAGATGGTCCAAATCTGGTTTTAAAATTACAATTTTGAGCTTAAACTCTATTCGGACATTAAATAAGCCAGATGGGTTCAGACCATCAGATTCATACTTGCCCTTCAGTAGTTTTGATACAAAAGAAAGCGAGTGATCAGCGAATGAGATAAGACAGACAGTGATTTTGTTCTCTTGTGCTAAATGATGAGACGTTCTCTTGTTGAACTATTGCTTGAAAGGGATGATGGAAGGTTACAGAGATCAACCACTATTGTTCTAAATAATGATGGGAAATGAGAGAGATTTTTCTTATTCCCTCTCTTCCATCTCTTGCCATTGTTTTTGTTACTGTTGCATTTAAGAACTTGATGGAGACAAAAAGAGATTGGACAACTACTTTCTTTGACGTTGCACTCTCATCACTCATCGTCGTTTTTATTTTCTTCTATCGACTTTGATTTCCTCCATTAATATAGACGAGAGAGGCAGAGAACCATTGTTCTATAATTTCCACCATTTCCTGCAATTAGGGTTTATCATTTTTATTTTTCAACAGAAAGTTGTTTCTTAGACCTCTGGCAAAGTGGCGATCGACAACAACAGAAATGATTGTGGAGGGAAACACATCTCCTGTTTCGGTGGAGAAGCTTTTAGTGAGGCATCTGGTATGGTGTGGGGATAGTTGCATCGAGAGATCAAGAACACGAGAGCAAGGTTTAAAAGTATCCCATACAATACAATATTAAGTCATTACATATCTATAATGGATACAACCAATATGATACATCTCGATATGTTTTTGTTTTTCCATTGAATTGCACTAAAATACATTGGTCAATATGATAAAATACTCAATACAGGACAATACGTCTCTTAAAAATCAGCTGACCGTTATGATACTTGATAAAGATACTTTAAACCTTGCTCGCAAGAGTAGAATATTGTACTCTGCTCACCTCCTTTTGCCAATTATTTAGAAGGAATGCCCTATCTTTGAGCACTAACAAGGTGAATCAAGGAGTGCACTCTTTTTAAATGAATGGTAGAGAAATGTATGGGCAGAAAATCTTCTATCCTAGTGGTTAGAGGATCCCGACTCACTTGGCCACTTAACAATCTAACACTACAATGAAAATTCATGTGAAACGAACATAAATAGACATAAGGACCCCCAAATTTGTGAGTCAAATCTAATTGGCCCCCCTCTATCGTTAGGGTTTGGACCACATGATAACCCTTCCCTGATGCCCCCTTTATTTTAATATTGAAATGAAAACCAATAAACCACAAACAAAATGAGAAACACATCAAAACAACACATAGATTTAAGGTGGTTCACACACTAATGTAATGTGTTTGCAATATAGGAAGAAAATTACATGGAAGATCTTTTGACCAAGCATAAAAAGGTGTTCCATTTTGTAAACCAAAACCTTAAGGTGAAAATCCCCGAAACTCACAATGATTCTATAGGAAAACGTGAGACACATATTTATAAAGTTCCAATGGGATAAACGCGTCAACCCATAGGGTCAAATCGTACTGACCAATCCCTTTGCTTCCTCAAAAATCACCCCAAAAAAAAATCATTTGAGTAATCCACCAAAATATATCAATGTGGATCAATCTTCAATATCAGTATCTACAACAAATAAAAAGGTGGATTTTAAAATTTTTTGACACAGTCACTCCAATTTTATATAATAAAATTATCTATTTGAGGTATACCATATGTATGAGGTAAGCTAATGCAGGGTTGATAGAGTGGTAAAGACTCATACTTCTTAGTGAAAAGTCTCCTACTTCAAAAATATACATCTAAGGTAAATGATATTTTTTAACCTTTTTTTTTTCCTTTTTCCTCTCTCTCTCTTGCAGCCCACCTAATAGAAATGTAAACAATTCACTGTGATCCTATATATTCTCTATTGATGATGAACAAATCCCATATTACATTATATATATATACAATCTTGTTGAACAACAAAAGTCTTCATGTTTACATTGTATGATTGATGATTTCCGTTTGTTCCTTGGTTGTCATGGTTAATACTTTCTTCTCCACCGACAATTCGATGGTGAGCTTGAAACGTCTGTGTTTAGATTTCAGAATTAAGTAGGACCATCAAGAGTATCCCATGAAGAAAAATGTCACAAGTTGTTTTCCTTTGGTATGGCCAACCTGACTACATTGAGTCTTCTGTTGATTCCTGGTGCTTACTGAGGGAAAAAGATAATAAATCCAATAGACTTGGCCAGGAAAGAAAAGAAAAAGAACAGATGAAAGACCTTCTTGATTCAACATTATAGACAAGTCAAGTTTTCACATTCTTCGTTTCCTTGGGATCTTCCAGGAAACTAGATGGTTCGGTGGATCTTCCAGGAAACTAGATGGTTCGGTCCATATCTATCAACCTCAGTGAAGACCATCTCTGCATACTGTTGGACTCCACCAGTCCAAGCTTCCACCCTCACAAATGAAAGTATTCAACAATTTCATCTTCCAGTGTTGGGACTACTCGAATGATCATAAATTACTTTCAGAAGACAACTTCAGTTTCTTCGTCTTCTTCAATTCCTTCATTCATTTGGAGATGTCTCTGTGGCTTGCTTACAGTTGTTTTTCCTGTTCTTATGCACTTATGAGGCCCTTTGCTTATTGGTTATATCTTCTTTATAACAAGATTGGGATTGATCATATAATTTGAGTTTAAAGTGCAACCGTTTCTGAAACATATCTCCTTTTCATGAACCCCCCTGTTTACCCCCCCCCTGATCTGTCCATGGAACCTCTCTCCTCTAAGAATTTTTCACCTCGATTATAAATCTATTGGTTTGCAATCTCCTGCTGAAAGAATTGGAAAAATGGGAGAAGGGGGAAAACCAGGTTCCCTAATATTGGTCTTAATCCATTTCATGGGTGATTTTGGCAATGTAAAAATTCTGAGAAGTGGGAAATGGAAATTTGCTAAATTCAGGACACTGGTAAAAAGAATTTCAGGTCTCTCAGCAACATAAGTAGTAGATTAGATACAATACAACATCCGAGGAAAAAGGTTTGAAGTACTGAAAAGAACAGAGACTTTGAAGATCCAAATACCGAAGGAACATCTGACTTCATCACGGGGAATTTTTTGTTTTTGGAACAATGAAGGCACCTTCAGGGGGTAGGGTTTGAAACTTCGTCCCAAACAGTTCCATGTCCAAAGCCATTTAGCCTGTGCCCAGTTCCATGCTATTGGTTAAACATTATCCATACGCGCATACCAAAGCTTCAAACAAAATGCTCAATATATACCTGAAAACTTAATGGTCCCTTGATCAAGGTAAAGATCGGCATCGACGGACATCGGTCGGTGATTTAAGGACGATCGCATCGAGATGACACCGCTAATGATTTTAGTGTAATTCAATAGAGAGACGTATCGAGATGTATCGTATCGGTTGGGTCAAATATGGATACGTATCGGCTAGTATCGCATGGTATCGTGGGATACTTTAAACCTGGTCCCTTGATGGTACTGAAATGAAATTTACAAGTCAATCTCAACCAATCACATTGAGATAAATATTATTCAATAAACCATCTTAACTCATAGAACAACAAAAGCACCAACTGAAAGCATGTCAAAACTCAATATGAGAAGATAGAACATCAACACTGTTCACTGCATGGCTCTCTTATGTTTAAAGGTCCACAAAATTATTGGCCATGACAAAAAGGAAAAGAGTTGATAACCTCTTTTGATAGCTTATATCTGCACCCATGTTGACCACCTTATTGATTTGCTACAAAGGAGTTGCTAAACCTGTAATCACGTAATAAAGAGCAACGTTAAGGAGCTTACCACCTGAAATTCATTCTTGATATGACAAAAACAAAGCAACAAGCACTCTATTAAAAAAGATTACTATTCTAATGTCATCTGATGATGTTAGCAAAATGTCATTTTTTGGGTGAATAAATAAGCATCATCAAAACCCCAAGGAGGAAACCAAGAAGATACAAAGAGGAGGGGAAAAAAGAGAAGAGGGGGCCGTCCAGGAGGGGGGGGGGTGTGGAAGAGAGAGGCCAGCCTTCAACTACTAGGCTGATAAGAAGAACCTAAGCCCAAGTGGCAACAAGTCTGTTCTTTGAGCTGTCCTCAACAAGGGATGGGGAACCAGCTGGAGCATAGAGGAGACATCAAAGCATATGGCTTTCCAAATTGAGTCTAAGAACTTCCCAAACAAAAATGCCATTTATATAATTAAAGGAATCAACAAGGATCAGATAATGGGTTAGGAGTAAGCCGACCCAATAAATGGATAGGTCTCAACACACTTGGAAGTATCTGATTCAATTATGGGGTAAATAAATAGTGTTTGGAGGAGGGAGGGGTAGAAGGCCAGCAAATAGTTAGATGGGGTCATTTCATTAGTTAAGAAATTGAGTAGGTAAAGTCCTCACTTTGTTATTCCCTATGTATCCTTGTTAAGCTCAAGGCATCCAGATCAGAAACCAAGAATTATCTGAAGCAGTTACAAATATTCACCATCTGCACTAGTGGAATGACAAGCCAACTTTTAGGTTTACAGAAACGAATGGGTGAGAAACATGATAAATAACCAATTGTACTTTCCACTACTATGATAAATAACATGCAGTTTCTGAAGAACAATGGAAGAACAAAATAGTATATTTGGAGGTACAACATGAGCAACGAAAATCAAGCACCACTTCTTTCAAAGTTATACCAGTCCCTACAATGAGATCTTCTTACTGTCAAAGGATTATATATGCTTTGCACAAGCTCAAGTGCTCCAGCCCAAGACACTCATGGTCAAACAAAAGGAAGGGGAGAGCCTTAATAAAAGAGGACACTGATAAAGTTTTTTGCAAGTCAGAGCTGATGCAATTGTTCAATGGGGTCCACGCACATGTATTAGCAATGGTGGGATCGGACCACACCCCCTTGGAGGTGACCCTACAATAAATTAAAAAGAAGCCAATGACGTTCTATTATGAGATCAAATGGGAGAAGCATCCAGACTTGAAGAACAAGATCCAACAGGAGTGGACAACTGACAAACAGAGCTCACATTCCTTCCAACTCCAGCACAAACACCTTGAGGACATGGAGTAAAGGAACAAAATCAGCGGCAGCTAAGGAGATCTCTAGGCTTCAACTGGTTTTGGAAACACTTCAGCAGCAAGAACCCTCAGCATAAAGAGCACAACAAGAAGTAGACCTGACACATCAATTGGCTACCAAAAAAATTGAGAGAGGAGGAGAAGTTTTGCAACAAAGGTCAAGGGTGCAAGTGGCTTCAAGCAGGGGACATGAAATACGGCATTTTTCCACTCCACACAACCCAGAGGAGACAAAACAATGGACTTCACAGGTTGAAGTCAAGTGTCGGACAATGGCTCACCGAGGAAGAAGCCATCTCCCATGAAATATGATCTTAATTCTCTACTCTTTACTCATCTGAACCAAATTCTTCCAATTATTTTTTGGAAAGTTCAGTTGCTTATGTTAATTGCAGGGGGAATGATATGTTGTGCAAACCCTTCTTGGGTGAGGAAATTAAGAAGGTTTTATTTCAAATGAAGGGCAACAAATAACCAGGGGTAGTGGTCTAACTGCAAGGTTCTATCATAAGAACTGGGAAATTTTGGGAATGACCTAGTGTTAGGGATCCAACAATTTTTTCTCAGGGGTTTTCTTCTCAAGAGCCCTAACAGAACCATCATTTCTTTATCCCTGAGAGGAAAAACCTTCAAAGATGAGCCATTTGAGACCAATTAGCTTATGCACTATTCCATATAAAGTAATAACTAAATGTTTAGCAAATAGGTTCAAGCCTTTTCTCCACACACTTATTAGTGACACCAAAAGTGCTTTTGTCCCCAAAAGGTCAATCTCCAATAACATTCACCTAGCACATGAGTGTCTCCACTTGTGAAAAAAAATCTAGGTCTAAAACCAGTTACATGGCCCTGAAACTTGATCTATGCAAGGCATATGACATTGGAGTGGAGATTCACAGAGGAAAACATGAGGTACGTTGGTTTTGCGGAGAAATGGATTTAGTGGATTATGCAACATGTCACTACTGTGGAGGTACCAGATCAAAGTTAATGGACAATTTTGACAAAGAAAATAGTGTCCACCAAGGGGATCAGAGAGACATGCCCTCTTAGCCCATCTCTTTTTATTTTGTGTCAAGAGGCCTTGTCTAGGAGACTTGGTTCAAATCTGGGGATTCCAAAGCTTCCATGGATCAAATTTTCAAGAACCAAACCTGACATAAACCATCTTTTCTTTGCAAATGATTGCATGATATTCTCTCTTGCAGTTCCAGATAATGCACTCCAGATCATCCACATCTTCCAAGAGTATATGCATGTAGCAGGTCTGCATATCAACCATTCCAAATCATCTTTACTTTACAGCAAGGGCACCCCCACAACAAACCCACAGGTATATCTCCGCATCTTAGATATCCATGAAGTAACTTCTCATGATGTGTATCTAGGGTTGCCATCCACTTTTGGTAAATCTAAATCCCAAGTGTTCTCATATCTATATGAGAAGATGCAGGGTAAACTAGCAGGGTGGAAAGGAAGCTGTTGTCAAAAGCTAGGAAGCAGGTCCTTATCAAGGCAATGGCTACTGTACTTCCTAGTTATGCAATGTCAGATTTGCTCCTTCCTAAAGAGGTCACTTCAAAATTGACAAGGCAAATTAGGGAGTTCTGTGGGGAAATAACCAGAAGAGAGGGATAAATTGGGTCAGTTGAGATAAGGTTTGTAAGCATGAGGAGAGAGGGCTATGCTTTAGAGATCTATGTTAGAAAACAAGCATTAGATAATCTAAACAGCAGCTGAACTTGAACAAAGAAAAGAGAGATGAAGAACCAGCAGAAGAGGCCTGTCATTCTAGCTTAGCACACCTAGAATCACAGCCTCTTATTTATAGATATCAATAGTCTAGATTACAACTTGAGAAGCAAGCCATCTTGCCCTCTAAAAAAGAAAATAAATAGTACAATTTATGGGACATAATTTTCTAATAAAACTAACTCCTAAAATCTGTCAAAAATAGAAAGTACTAAAAAAGGAAAGTTCTGAAAATAGAAACTACCACCAAAATAGAAACTATACTTTCTAAAAACTCCCAAAACTTATGTAGCAAGACTCCTACATTAGAAATAGAAAATAGAGTAGCATCACTAGCATAATACTGTTCACGTGAACAGTAACGCAGCTTTTACTGTCCACGTGAACAGTAACGCAGCTTTTACTGTTCACGTGCACAGTAACACAGCTTTTACTGTTCACATGAACAATAAAATAGTCCAAATTTGCATATACTTCAACAATCTACATTCTTTTAATCTAGCTCTTTTAGCCAAACAAGCTTGGAGACTTTTGCATAACCTAGGCTCCCTATGGGCGCAAACAATGAGACAAATATTTTCCCCATACCTCTTTTCTTCAAGTGACTAGCCCAAGGGAGCTTTTTGGGGTGGCAAAGTCTATTGCAAGGGAGGGACATTTTAAAGAGTGATTTACTCAAAAGGGTAGGTAATGGGTTAGAGGCCAACATCTACCTAGATCCTTGGGCGCCAAATCTGGTTACTTCTCTCGTTACTAGTTCCCCTCACACTGGTGGCCCCTGAAAAGTTCATGACTTGATAAAATGGAATGTGAAGCAGTGGGATGTCCCTTTACTTAGGTATTGGATCTAAAATCAAGAAATTTTCAGCAATACTTCAAATTCCCATTCTTTCTTTGGAAATTTCTGATAAGTAGATATGGAAATATGCCAAGTCAGGGATTTTTTTTTGGGTCAAATCAGCATATTATATGGTTATCAATGCTAATCACTTGTAGGGGCACCTTGGAGCATCTTCTTCCTAAATTCAGTCCTTTTGGGCCAAGTCATGGAAGATTAAAACATTCCCCAAATTTCTGAATTTCTTGTGGCAAGCTGGCCACAATGCTCTTCCAAGAAATAAGAGTTTGTTTCAAAGAGGTGGTTCTCAATCCCCTCTCTGTTTGTTGTGCAATAAATCACCTTAATCAGTTGTTTGCTATCATGCACAGCAATGCTGGAGGGTCTCCCGTTTTCAAATAGACACGCAGTTGTTTACAGGTGATTGTTATGGATTGGCATTCTTTCATGGAACAGGTCTCTCAGAACTCTGATCAAACAGAGTCGGTCCACTCTATGAGGAGCATTATGGCTTGGGTGATCTGGAAACACTGTAATGAGTTTCTATTTTCAGGTAAAGACCTCACATTGCACAGATTCATTAACATTTTTCTCCTCTCTTTTAGGTGACTGACAATCTAGCTCAAGAACAGAACTGGTAGTTCCTGCTGCTCATGTTTCTTTCCAGGAGATTTCAAAACAAGGCTGCATCGAAGGTCATTATAAGTTCTATGTGGATGCAGCATAGGATGCATCAAGTGGCAATGGAGGTAGAGGCTGTCTTCTTTGTGACCCAGGAGGAAGATTTATTGCTGCAAAATCAGTAGCTTGCTCAGGAATTTCAGCAGTTCAGTTAAAGTTAGTGGCCATAAGGGACATGATTTTATTAGCTCTAGTCTTAAACTTAAATAAGGGTGTAATATCATCAGATTGTCAGGCTGTGGTGCATGCTCTAAATGGACTCGATCATTCGTTAGATTGGTCCAGTTACAGCTTATGTGAGGATATTTTATCTTATAGTACTCTTTGAATCTCTAAGGTTTTGGTTTGATATAGGTCTATGAATGGCCTAGTTGATTAGTTGGCTAAGGATTCAAAACGGTTTAGATTGTCAAGAGTTTGAAGGTTGTCCCCACCCCCTTTCATTATAAACCCATTTTCTCTTATGCTCTAGGAATGTTTCCCTAGAGAGCTTAATATAAGTTTGCTTTTGATTTATCAAAAAAAAAAAAAAAAAAAAACCAAAAACCAAAAACCAAAAAAAAAAAAAGAAGAAAGAAACCATGCCAAAACTCAATGTGAGAAGACAGAACCGTGTGGCTCTGTTTTGTGTTGAGGTTCACAAAATTATAGGCCATGACAAAAAGGAAAGAGTTGATAACCTCTTTTGATTGCATAGATCTGCACCTTTGTTGAGCAGCTCATTGGCCTTACTACAGAGGAGTTGCTAATCCTGTAACAACATAATAAAGGGCAAGGTTAAGGAGCTTACCACCTGAAATTCATTACTGATCCGACAAAAACTAAGCAACAAGCACCCTATTAAACAGATTACTCTTCTAATGTCATCTGATGAAGGCAGCAGAAATGTCATGTTTTTGGAGCAAGAATATACAAACAGGGGTGAGATAGAGGGGGGGGGGGGATGAGGGGGAGACCAGCCTTAAATTACTAGGCTGGTAAGAAGAACCTAAGCCCTAGGTAACAACAAGAAGATTGTTCCTTGGCTGTCCTCAAAGGGGATGGGAAACAGCTAGAGCATAGAGGAGACACCAAAGGAGATGGCTTTCTAAATCGAGTCCAAGAATTTTTCCAAACAAAAATGTCACTTACATAATCAAAAAAATCAACAAGGATCAGATAAGGGGTAAAGAGTAATCAACCCAATAAACTAACGGTCTCATCCATAGTTGTCAAGGTGACAAGGCGAGGCGAAGCAACAAAGGGCAATGAAAACCAACGTGACACCAAGAAAGACAACTAGGTGACACCAGGACACCTTGACCCAAAGAAGGGCAAGGATGCCCTTGACAAAAAAGTCTCAATACACTTGGAAGTATCCGCATTCAATTATGGGGTACACAAATAGTGTTTCTTTCAAGTGGGGGGTGTTACAAAGCTAACAAATAGTTAGTTGGAGTTATTTTATTAGTTAAGAGATTGAGTAGGTAAGTCCTCACTTTGTTGTCCCCAATGTCTCCTTGTTAAGCTCAATATAGGCATCCAGATCAGAAACCAAGAATTATCTGAAGCAACTACAAATATTCACCATCTGCGCTAGCAGAATTTTAGGCCAATATTTCAGGCATATAGAAACGAATGGGTGAGAAACATGATAAATTACCAAATCTACTTTCCACTACTAGAATAAATAACATGCAGTTTCTGAAGAACAATGCAAGAACAAAATAGTATATTTGATGGTAAAGAGTGAGCAATGGAAACCAAGAATCCACGTCTTTCAAAATGATACCAGTCCCTGCAATGAGATCTTCTTACTGTGTGAGGATCATATCTATTTTTTCAATTGGGATTTTCCCTACCCAAATTTTGGGATTCAGGAAGGTATTATTTAACTTGTATTTACATTTTGTAGCCTTGAAAACTAGACCAATTAGCAGAGCAGGGAATGGATTTTTATGGCAGGATTTGGAGAGTAGGGAATGCCGTTAACATGCCATCTCTTCATAATTAAGAATTAGCAGGTATTGTGGATCTATAAAAAAAAAATTTCAGGGAAAGCAGTTGGCATGAGTTATTATTTATTGGTCACCTTAACTTCCCATTTAAATGCAACAGAGTAGGTTGGTTTGTAATTCTTATTTAAGATGGAAAACTAAGGAATATTTAACTTTGGCAATCCATATTACTCTACTGGGTAAAGATTTAGGCTTCTCATTAGCCAGATGTCAAGCTTCACAGGTAAAGGCAATGCCTTCCCTTTTTTATCTCTTGTATCTACAGTCTTCTCTCTTCCCTTCCATGCGCGCTTTACCCTATTATTTTCCTTCATTTTCTTTCTATATTTGGAAAAATATACTGCACATAACAAAGCACATAATGTACCCATGTCCAGTGTATCTGTCCAGGTTTGATGTTCTTTGTGTTCTAAGCTGGAGCCGAGTAGCCTCCACCTAGGATATCTTATTTGTTTCCCTAATCCAAACAACATGAATGAGTACTAAGACATAAAAAGAGAATAAGCATACATACAGAGAAAAGAGAGAAGGGGAGGGGGGGGAGAGAGAGAGAGAGAGAGAGAGAAACACCTTCAGAGAGCCATCCCCAGTTTCCACCCTTCAAAAAAAGCATTGACGTGAGCAACACTGAAGCAGTAACACTATGCAATGGCAACAAAGATTGAGCACAGCCTAACTCCAGGGGAAACCTGCAATGAATCATTGAAGCACACTTCTATAACCACATAACCACAAACAATAAATAATTTATGATAATAATGCAGAAGGGGCAGGAAAAAAGAAAAACCATCAAAAGTTTTTTAAAAGTATTTCAGGAATTATTTTACAGATAGGTAAAACGAATGGTTGACTCTCATAGAAAATCAAAGGGCAAGAGAACCTGAAGTAAGTAATCATAAAACACACAGAAAGCTTCTAGTTAACAAACAGAATAACAAACGCAGAGAGAAAAACTTAGAACAAAGTAAAGAACAACATTAAAATGACAAACCTGGAGAATAATGAAAACTTAGGGCGAGAAACTCGTTCAAAGGTTAGCCTTGTAGAAGTGAATCCTCCAACCTTACTTGCTCCTGAAACAACGGACGATGATGATTTGCAGCTGCTAATACTTCTTGATGCAGATGCCAGGGAGCTTAGAAGACTTCTTCTTGCATAATTAGCTGCCATGGTTTCTTCCACAGTGTTTTCTCTTTTATTTATTCATATAAATGTTGAAGAGGAAGGGAAATTCAGTTAAGACAATAAGGAAAAGTAAACAAAACAAAGAGATGGAGGTGTAGCACCTATGCAGACAAAGTTTCCTTATGGTGGCAGGAGGAAAATAGTGGGTCTGTAAACATGGGAAGAAGAGCAAAGTGGTGTTTTTTATGCAATTGGTGGTTATGAGGAAAACAAAGTGTGTGTTTTTTTCCAGCATCGATTTGTGATACATCACATCAAGTTCTTCACTAAGCCAAATGCCTAATTAAGATCTTTGAGAAATTAACCCCAAACCAGCTTAGAGGAAGAAAAGCAGCTCCAAAAAAACCCAGAGCATAGCCACAAATTTTTATACTGAAATAAAACTGAATAAGTGCAAATCCAATTTCAGATGTCAGAGAACAATTAGGCCCCATTTGCTCCAACCACGGAGAAAATTATCCCAGATGGAAGCAGAAAGGGATTTCAGATGTGACTGTAGTTAAAATAATCACCTCTCGGTAGCAAAAGTTATTCAAATGATTGGTTCTGCTCTATCAAAAATGAAATTTCAGAAGCGGACCAAATGCAGGTCCTTCCGTGTGGTTTTACCATTCAAATTTAAAAATCGAACAAAAGCCGTAACCCTAAATCTTCAATTGCATACAAAATAAAAACCACATTACACTCCAGAGTAACTCCGAAGTAAAACGAAAAGGGGAAGAAGATCTACCTCAGAGGAACTCGAGTGTCCACAAACAGCAATAGCAGAACTTTGACGAATGCGTGAAAGAAGAACAAAACGGTCAGCCAAGAGAGACGAAAGCGTCGGCCATTAGTCTCCACTGATGGATTTAGGCCATTGAAGCATCGAAATGGCAGAATTAGGCTAAACACTGCGGAAGATTCCGATTACATTACAGGAAGCCAAAAATCACTTAACAGAAAATCTTAACATAATTTTGAAAGTAATTTAGAGCTTAACAATAATAATTAGTGAGTGTCGTGCCAAAAAAAAAAAAAATTAAATTTCGAAATCCACAATTTCACTGGTTTGGATCTTTAGCTTCGGAAGTGTACTAAGCCCATGGGCTCAAGCAGCTGGAAAAAGCCCACCCCATACTAAGCCCATGAACTTACACTTTGGGCTTGTTCCAAAGACTCTGGATAAGTTTTACGTGGAAAGCGGGCCATGACTTACCAAAGGTGTCTCTGTCAACGCTTTAAAGTGAAAAAGCATGTGTGTTACTTTTTCAGATATTATCTGTTAAGCTGCCTTAGCGTGAATGAATCAGTATGAACTAATCTTCTTTCATTAGTGGCAATCAGTATCTTAGCTATCTCTTTATATTAAGTGGAATTGTGGATTAGCTGGAAAGCATAAGTTAATCCTCTTTCATTAGTGGCTTAAGTATAATAGATAACATCCACCTTTCTTATGAGCTTGTTAGAAGATTTGATGATATGTTGACTCACCCCCGAAGCTATAACAATGTGGAAAGTAGATGCATCCCATTGACCTTAGGATCAAGGGTTGGGTGATTCCTTGTAGCTTGTCTTCTCATTTATCTTAATTAATTGAAGCTTGCAGGGTTCTAAGGTTGGAATTAGGCAAGGATGTCCTCTTTTGATTTTCTTTTCTATTACTTATTGAAGGTTTCTCTAGGATAGTTCATCTCATTTGTTTAATTTCTAAATACAGTGTTTGCAAACATCTTCAATTTTTTTCATTAGGGTAAACGTTAGGTATCGATGTTTCTCCTCAAATGAGAGGGAGGTTCTTGCGTTGAGAAGAATCAAAGGCAAGAATAATAAATGAGTAGCGAAAAATATGCTCGACGTATTCCACCCGTTAAGTAGGGAATGAGATTTCAAACAATGGACCCTACATCCATCATGTGTTATGGTATGCGATTTATTCTGTTGCACTAACGTGAAAAACATGTTCAACGTATTTCACCCGCTTAGTAGCGGATGGGATTTCAAATAGTGGGACCTACATTCATCATTTGTCAAGGGATTATTAGTTTTATTCCGTAGAACTAATGAAAAAAAAACATGCCCGGTCTATCATCCGTTTAGCCATTTTTTGAAAGTATTGGAAGTCTCTTTTTCCCCCTTTCATATCGATAAAAATGTAGAAGTCTTTTAGGAACTAGAAAGCATTGAGTTTACATATATGCATTCTAAGAAGATTGACAGTTTCCAAGAACCTTCCCGTAAGGAGGTGAGAAGTTTCTAGTTGAGTGTGTCAATTTGGTTTTTGTTGATCAAGTTTATGGACCAGCCATTCAAGTACAAGGATATCGTAGGGTTGTAGGGCGTCTACTTTCACCATAGATATGGACCAGCTATATATATCATCACTATGCATAAGTGAGGGATAAAAATTTGAATCTCCAACCATTACTCTTCTGTAATTACTCCAAAAGACATTCTCCTCTTCGTTTTCTTGGGCATTTATTCCTTAGGAGGAGGACCCTGGATTCCTCATTTTTACTTACTTAATCATTGGAGGTGGTTTTTCGTCCTCAGAGGCAGCCCACTTTCACTCTTGTTTTGCCTTCAGGAACGGACCAAGAACAAATTGGGGAGCTTTCAATATTCTTTTGAAACAATAGTTTCAAAATTATTATAATAATACCGTCATATTTTATTTTCTGTATCATATTGTTACAAATCAAAGCAATACATGCAAGATGCAACATCAATATTGAAAAGAGATATCATACAATATAATCTCGGAATACAAGTTGATACCAACTATACATACTAAATGGGGTAGGGGACAAGACTTGTATCCATTGTAAGCATTCTTGTGATTTTGGTGCATACAGAGATGGGGGTGGTTTCATTTTTCTCAAGGGACCAAACAAGTTATAAGTAACCATGTAGTAACAAGCTTTCCTACTAGTGCAATACATTACTTCATTCAAAGACTCTTATGTTCTCTCAAAAGTCCCTCAGGACTGAAAGATACTGACTTAGGGCTATGAAGAGAGCAGTGACTGCATTATTGGGTTATCAATATTTTGATATTGGTTTGTATTCTGACTTACTGTATATGGTCTTGCAAACCATGGGACCCGTCACCCGTCGATCGGTGCAACTGTGAGTAGCCACCTCATTATTCAGATACAGCAAGAAGAGCACAAAGGATTTTCGTGGATGGTGCGAAATAATATTTTGAATGACTTTGTATTACCATATGATTTTCGTGGATGGTGCGAAAAAATATTTTGAATGAATGTATAAAACCATTTTGTACAACAATGACGACAGTGTTTTTTTACATTAAAACAATGACTTCGGTGTTTTGTGAATTTCAAAATAATCCAATACGAGAGTGACGATGCTGTGGTGACGATAGTGTGGTGACGAGTTTCAGTGCTGTGCAGTGAACGATCGAAATTGAAACTTCGGTCGAAATTTTGATCTCAACCCATTTGCTGCAACTGCAGCACCCAAGCAATTTCCGGTGACTGACTCCACTAAGTCCATTGGGAGTCTTCTTATTTTACGTTAAAATTACGTAACAAGTCTTGAGTCATGGTTATAAAGTCTAAAAAGCGTATGCTTTTGGGTTTCTCAAAAGTGTTTCTGTTGGCATAACCTGGCCGGGCAACACCCAACATTCATCACTTTGTTCTCTATAAAACCCTAATAATACTTGGCCTCCCTTCCTCACAGTCACACCAACAACTTTTTGTCTCTTCAAATCCTCTTCATTGGAAAAGGGAACCCAGAATATTAAGTAAAGATGAAGAGTAACTCCATTTCAACACCCAAACTTGATCGAAGGACCATAGAAAGAAACAGAAGAACGCAAATGAAAGCCCTTTCCTCCAAGCTTGCCTCTCTCATTCCTCCCAACTACAACTCCACTAAGGTGTATCTCTCTCTCTCTCTCTTTCTTTTCTTATCAAGCATATTTTATCTGAACTAATTTTTAAGCTCATTTATTGCAGGAAAGAATGACAGAGGAAGAACAATTAGGCCATGCAATTAGTTATGTAAAGGACCTGAGACAAAGAGTGGAAAGCCTCAAAGAAAGCAAGAAGCGAGCCATGAAGATCTGTGGGATCAGCAATGACATCAAAGACACAATGACAATTGGGTCAGATTTGCCAGTACTTGAGCTCAGGGATATGGATCACTGCATGGAGATCACTTTGATCACTGGATTGAGCAGGAACTTTATGTGTAGTGAAGCTATTAGTATTCTCATCGAAGAAGGAGCAGAAGTTGTCAATGCTAGTTTCTCTGTGGTGGGAGAACGGATTTTCCACACTATTCATTCTCAGGTAATTTTAATCTATAAGTTGTTTCTTCTTGGTTTGCTTCTTTATCACAAGACTGAAGGGGTTGGTTTAATCTTTGAAGGCCACCAGCTCCAGAGTAGGAGTGGACACTACAAGGTTATGTCAGAGACTGAAGGAGTCTGTTGTTTAATTCTTAGAATGATTATGTATTATGTGCAATATTGGTAGTATTGCAGTGTAATGAGTTCTCCTCCCTCTTTATGAGTATAATACTCTTATGGTTGATAAGAATGGAGTGGTTTCCAAAGTATAATCATCTTTCGTATGTTGTTTTACATGTTCTTTTTGCTGATTACACTCAAACTTAAAGAAGGATCAGGGACGGGATGTCAATTGATCTTATCCTATTTACGCCGGCCATGGCTTACCAAAGAAGTCTCAAACAACGCTTTAAAAAAAAAAAAAAAAAAAAAGAAGTCAATTTTTCTAGCCCCAAAAAAATGAGCTTCAAGTCTTCAACAATGACTTCTAGCAAAAAAAAAAAAAACCTTTAAAGTCAAAAAGCATGTGGGTTAATTTCTCTAACCGTATCTGATGGGCTACCTTAGCGTCACCTTTCACATCTCGTCGTTCTCTCTACGCAACCCTAATCGTTCGTATTGGCTTCTGAACAGTAGAGGGGGCCCAGAATAATAAGCAAAGATGAAGACAATGCTTGTTAGTATTCTTACAGAATAAGGGCAGAAGTCGTCAATGGTAGCAATCTCTTGATGGGTTTGGTTTAATCTTTGAAGGCTACAAGCTCCAGAGTAGGAGTGGACACTGCAACGTTATGCCAGAGACTGAAGGAGTTTATTCTCTAATCCTTATGATGATTCTGTGATATGTGTAATCTTTAGTAGTTTGTATGCTTCCCTGACTATCCTTTTTTGTAAGGAAGTCTTAGGTACTTTTTTATTGCACTGTAATGAGTTTTCCTTTCTTCATGATGACTGTAATGTATGTGTGCATGCCTTGCGGATGAAAAGAATCGAATGGTTTACAAATATGACCATGTATATGTGCTGTGTTATTTTACATTCTTTGATTGGCTTAATAATCATATTACTGCCAAGAAGAAAAAAGGAGAAACTCTAATAACTATCCAATGCCATTTGGAATTTCATTTTATGACAGCATCAAATGAATCATTCATTCATTTTCTTGATCCATACAGTGGATTGTGATTTCCTTGAATATATTAGCAATCTGTTTAAGTGGTGAGTGGAGTTCTGGATTAGCTGGAAAGCACAAAGTAATCTTCTTCTATTAGTGGCTTAAGTATAATTGTTCTGTTTGAGTGGTGAGTGGAGTTCTGGATTAGCTGGAAAGCAAAACTAATCTTCTTCTATTATTAGTGGCTTAAGTATAATTGTTAAGTTCAGAATTCGCTCAATATTGTTGTAAGAAATCAATGCATATAAATACAAGGGGAAAAACTCTCTTCATAAAAAAAGAGGCCAACCTAAAATAAAAGATTACAGTAAATAAAAGAACTATCAAGAAATAGAAAATTACAATAAAAATTTTACTTAGATTAAAAGATTACAATAAGTAAATTTCCAAAAGTGCAAGACAAACAATAACATCAGATAACAATAATGAACAACAAATAAATACCTTTGCTATATGAGCTTGTTAGAAGTTTCGAGAGGTTAACTCACCCCATAGCTACAACGATGCAGAAAATAGATGTATCCCATTGACCTTCAGACCAAGCTTGGGTGTTTCTTGTATCTTGTCTTCCCATATTTTTATCTTGGTTAAGTGGAGCCGTGCGGATTTCTTTGAAATGAAGTTAGGATCAGGTAGGAATATCTTCTTTGATCTTCTTTCCTACCTATTTACTTACTGAAGGTTTCTCTGGGATAGTTTTTCCAAGTGAAACAGAAAAAGATTCATTTGTTTCCTAAGTACTGGTTGCGTAAACTTCTTCAATTTTCCCATATATCTTGATTTAGTTGATGATTTTATGATTTTCATCGATCAAGGCAAATGTTGGGTATTGATGTTTCTTCCCAAATGAGAGAGAGCAGTCTTGGGTCGTAACACATTTTTTTTGGTGAATGTCCAAGAGTAACACTCATGTACGTGGTTATATATGATGTGGCTATATATATACCAGATATACCTTGAGGAGGATCAATTTGGACTGTATCTTGAACACTAGAATCAACGTGTTCCTGGCAGAAATGAAGCTTGAAATATACACATTTTGTTGCCCAGCCAGCTGAGGGTTATTCTTCTCAATATCTATGGAGAGTATATCCATTTTCTATATAGGAAAGATAAACTTGCTCAGGTGTTGACCATCCTTATTCATGGTAGATGGAACCTTGGTGGGTCTTTTCCTCCTAGTATATATGCTTGAGGTGAACTATGCCAATCTAGGGATTTATTAATTAGAGGCTAAATAAGGTTCTCAGGACCTAGTGTATGGAATGCTTCCTATTCAAAGATTTAATCCTTGAATCCCGGCTAGAATCTAGTGAGACCCTCAGTAGATCAGGGACAAAATTAAAGTATTGCACTTGTCTAGAAGGGAATGGGATTTCAAATAGTGGGACTTACATCTATCATGTATTCATGTGTCATGGGCTGAGGTTTATTCCGTTGCACTAAGGAGGAAAAAAAAAGCTGCTTACCCTATTCCATCCATTTAGTAGGAAATGTAATTTCAAACAATCGGACTAGCATCCATCATGTGTCAGGGCAGCATCGATGAGGATTATTCCATTAAACTAACATGAAAAACATGTCGGTCTATCATCATTTTAGACATTTTTATGAACATATTGGAAGTCTCATTTTTCCCTTTGGCCGGTGTTGAGATATCAGTGTAGAAGTCTTTTAAGAATGAGAAAGCAATAGAGAGTACATAGATGCATTCTGAGAAGAGTTTTCGGGAACCTCCCAGTAAGGAGGTGAGACTTCTTGTTGTGTGTGTCAATTTAGTTTCAATACTATCAAACTACTATTACAATATTACAAGCAATACATGCAATATCGATATGGAAAAATGGTATCATACAATATAATCTCTGTATAAATTAAAAGTTGATACCAGCTATACATACTGCAAATGGGGTGGGGAAAACTTGTACCCATTGTAAGCATTCTTGTGATTTTGGTGCTTATACATACAGGGGATGGCTTCATTTTGCTCAACGGACCAAACAAGTTATAAGTAATCAAGTACTAGCGAGCTTTCCTGCTAGTGCAATACATTACTTCATGCAAATTCTCTTATGTTTTCTCATAAGTCCCTCAAGACTGAAAGGTATTGACTTAGGGCTATGAAGAGAACAGTAGCTGCATTGTTGGGTTATCAATATTTTGATACTGGTTTGTATTCTGATTACTGTATATGGTCTTGCAAACCATGGGAGCCGTTACCCGTCGATGATTATTCAGATACAGCAAGAAGAGCACAAAGGATTTTCGTGGATGGTGCGAAAAAATATTTTGAATGAATTTATACTACCAAAGGATTTTCGTGGATGGTGCAGAAAAATGTTTTGATTGAATTTATATTACCATTTTGTACAACAATGACGTTGGATTTCAAAATAACCCAATACGAGGATGACGACACAGTGTGGCCGCGATGACTGACTCAAGTGAGTCCATAACGAGTCTTCTTATTTTAGGTTAAAATTATATAACAAGTCCGAGTCATGGCTATAAAGTCAAAAAACGTATGATGTTGGGTTTCTTATCTGTTTTATACCAAAAAAAAAAATAGGTTTCTTATCCGTTGGCTTAACCTGGCCGCCAGGCAACTCCCAACGTACGTTCATCTCTTTGTCCTCTATAAAACCCTAACCATGCTTGGCTTATCTTCCCTAGAGCCACACCTGCACCTTTTAATCTCTTTCAATCCTCTTCATTGGAAAAGTGAACCCAGAGTATTAAGTAAATATGAAGAGTAACTCTATTTCAACACCCAAACTTGATCGAAGGACCATAGAAAGAAACAGAAGAACGCAAATGAAAGCCCTTTCCTCCAAGCTTGCCTCTCTCATTCCTCCCAACTACAACTCCACTAAGGTTTCTCTCCCTCCCTCTCTCTCTCTCTCTCTCTCTCTCTCTCTCTCTCTCTCTCTCTCTCTCTCTCTCTCTCTCTCTCTCTCTCTCTCTCATTTCCTACCAAGTATAGTTTTATTTGAACTAATTTTTAAGCTCTTTTATTCCAGGAAAGAATGACAGAGGAAGAACGATTGGGCCAGGCAATTAGTTATGTAAAGGAGCTGAGACAAAGAGTGGAAAGCCTCAAAGAAAGCAAGAAGCAAGCCATGAAGATCTGTGGGATGGGCAATGACATCAAAGACACAATGACGATTGGGTCAGATTTGCCAGTACTTGAGCTCAGGGATATGGACCACTGCATGGAAATCACTTTGATCACTGGATTGAGCAGGAACTTTATGTGTAGTGAGGTTTTTAGAATTCTTATGGAAGAAGGAGCAGAAGTTGTCAATGCTACCTTCTCTGTGGCGGGTGAAAGGGTTTTCCACACTATCCATTCTCAGGTAATCTTAATCTATAGTTTGTTTCTTCTTGGTTTGCTTCTTTATCACAAGACTGATGGGGTGGTTTGATTTTTGAAGGCCACCAGCTCCAGAGTAGGAGTGGACACTACAAAGTTATGTCAGAGACTGAAGGAGTTGGTTGTTTAATTATTAGGATGATAATGTATTATGTGCAATTGGTTGTATTGCACTGTAATATTGACTTCTCCTCCCTCTTCATGAGTATAATACTCTTATGGTTGATAAGAATGGAGTGGTTTACAAAATATAATCATCTTTCGTGTCTTGTTTTACATGTTCTTTTAGCTGATGACACTCTAACCTAAAGAAGGATTAGGCAAGGAATATCCATTAATTTGATCTTCTTTCCTATTTACTTTGGTTACTGAAATTTTCTGCACGCCGGCTCAGCTCTAAGTAGAACAAAAAGAAAATTCATTCATTTTCTAACTGTAACGGTTTTCAAATTTTGCCTTTGGTTTTTGTTGATTTTTTTACTTTCACCAAAACGAATGCCGTTAATTATCATCTTGTATCGATGTTAATTCTTTCCTCTACCACAATTGCTCCCAAAATTTCTTTCATCCTTGTTATGTGTGCCTTGAATTCTTATACTCGAAGATTTACCTACTTTGACATATTTGATGGTGACACAAATGACCCATTTTCTAAGATTTGCATGGACTAGATAGATTGACCATACAATCGTTTTGAGTTTTATATAAACGTGTTACTGTTCACTTGCAATATCATGTTTGGGTATTCTGAGAGATCAGGATTGTAATCTCTTTTCATTACATAATGAAACATTCTTTAGTTTCACTCATGGACATAGCACATCATATTTGTACATGAACCATAATGAATTGTGGCATTTTCTCTAATGGATTTTTGTTTCTATTATTTATTTTTGTCAAAGTTCTCTAAAATCCTTAATAGATGTATTGAAGAAAGAACAAGTGAATCACAAGGCTATTTTAGGGATCTTGAAGTTTCATTCCTAGTTAAGTATCTTGTGTCTCCTGTTATTATGGTTATTAGATTATGCCAAATACTAAATGCCTGTGATGAATAGGAAGAAAGTTTTGCAAAATTATATTCATCTCTTATGTAAGACATGGATAAGTTAGTGTTGACTCCGCTCTGCTATATTGAAGCCCGCTCTTCAAAACTCTAAGGAACAAGCCGAGTTTTGAAGCGGAGAGCCTCTATCTCTCCGCCTCTTCTTCTTGTTCTTCCTCTCCTCCTCTCTCCGCCTTTTCTTCTTCTTCATCATCTTCCTCATTTCTCCTATCGCCTCTTCACTTCTCTGAACTCTTTCTCCTTTCTCCTTCTTCTTCTTTCTACTTTCTCCACTATTTTCCTTTTCTTTTTCCCAATTTCTTGTAGATACCTGGTTTGGAAGCAACTCCCTTGGATCTGAAAGTTTTGGTGCAGCATGCCCCTATTGTAGCCTCTATACTGCTACTTATTGCCACCATCGCAGCTCCTGCAACTTCCTCAGCCAAAGCATCTACCGCAATATCATCCAACCACAAATCTAGCAAAGGAAAAGTCATCGCTGCCAAAGCATGAAGTCAAGTGGCGGAACTTCCATGCATATCTAACTTCCCATTCAATCCAATAGTTGCTCTGCCCTTGTGGCATGTTATCTCTCGGCCCCTGTGGCATGTTTTCTCTCTGCCCATGTGGCATGTTAGTCTCCACCATTGTGGTGTTTTTTGCCTATTTGGGCTTTTGTGATGGAGGATGCATTTTTCGCATCTTTTGAACTTATTAGTTGCTGTTGTATTTACAGCTTTATTTCTAAGGTTTTATTGGGCTTGACCCATACCTTAGCCTGGATGACCCTGTCTATAGCATATATGACACTTTTGTCGAATTTCGATCCTTGGTTTCGAATGTTTCTGTTCAAGCCTTGTGTTTCCAAGCTTCCATCTTTCTGTTGATTTCTTTTTTTGGTGTATTTCTGTATTTCTTTCCAATTTAATGAATGAAGTTTGTCTTCTTACAAAAAAAAAAGGGTATGTTAGTGTTGGGAAAGACACTCATATACTAATATATAAGGCCTACATGTCCATCTGTCAAATTAGTAGCCAATTTTTGGCTGCATCCTGATTTAGATTACAAACTTCTATCTTAGATGTGATTTTGGTAGCATCATTGCCAAAAATAGGAATAAGGGTGGGAGATAAGTGGTTTATCTCTTTGCCAGTGTTGAGGTATTTTCCTGTTGTGCGATCACACCAAATGTATTGTAGTTGTACATTTTTTGGTATTGCCCAAGTGGTTTCTAGTAATTGCTTCAAAAGTTGTTCTATTGGGGCCCATCCTTTTTGTAATTCCTTGATGATTCCATTCCAAAGCAATCCCACCCTCCATCTGTCTCCATCGAGTTCATCAGATACATCTGCACACATGAGTATTGGTGAGTTTCCAAAGTCATTAGCTGAGTGAAGACACTTGAAACAAGTAGATTTTAGTGTTATTTCTGCATTAGTTAATTCAAGATTAGTTTTGGCAAAAAATTTCAAGTCCCTAATCCATCTATTTACATTATTGAGTATTTGAAGTGGGTTGGGTTCTTTGTTATTATATATTTTTGCATTCTTTTCTAGCCAAATAAAGTAACAAATTATGAGAAAATTAGAGAAGAACCAGACTTTAATATTTTTATCAGCATGGGGTTCATTTAGAAAGGAATTGCATAAGTTGATGAGAGAGTTGTTGCTATTCAATTCTAATCTAAGCCCCAAGGATCTTGCTGCCCAATTCTCTTGTCCACTCACATGAGATGAAAGTGTGCCAAGTCGATTCTTCCTTATTGTTATAATTCACAGGTCAAAGTCGTTCCTGCCCATTTGGATAGAATCATCTTGGTTAGTAATCCTACATTTAACAGACGCCTGAAAAAGATTTTAAATTTTGGATGTATTGGTAGCTTCCAAAGGAAGTTCCACCATTAAGAAAATGTCAGCAGTGAGTCATGGTTATTCATTTTTTACAAGGCAATTCCTACTAGTTTTGCAAGAGAATTCACTGTTGTCAATAATAGAGATATCCATGAGTCTTGTGTTGGGGATCGGTGAATTGAAAGAATTGATTGAGATAGGGAAGATGGTATTGAAATGGTATTGATTTGATTATTTAATTATTGGTAGGTTTGGTAGATTTCTTGCACTTTAGCTTGCCTTTGCCACAAGAGAAAATTGTGTTCACCTACCATATATATGATCTGTTAATGTATGTACCCAATGGTCAAACTAGAAGTACGTGTCCTTCCCATCGCCAATTTTCCTTAGTACCATTGTCTGGAGCATGGGTAGGATGCTAGAAATATTTTTCCATATCCACGATCCCTTTTTGTTTTTTACCTTTAGATCAAAGAGAGATGAGTTGGAAAAATATCTTGCATGCTTTGAGAATCTCTCCCCATAAAGAGTTTGGGTTATTGAAAAGTCTCCAACCTTGTTTGAGTAACAAGGCACAGTTAATCTACTCCATTCTTTTAAATCATAATCCTCCTTGTTGTATAAGTTTACAGCATCGCTCCCAAGAGATGAGTGTCAATTGTTTAATTTTGTTTAGTTTTCCCAACCAAAATTGCTGACATACTGCATCCAATGTCTTGCATATAGTTTTGAGAAAGCAAAAACATTGCATTAGATAAAGAGATTGATATTGGAGTACAGATTTCATGAGTACTTCCCTTCTTGCAAAGGATAAAGACGAGGCTTTCCAAATGGTGTTTCCCAATCTTGCCAGGAGATAATCAAAATTTTTTGTTTTAGCTCTTCCATGGAACAGTTGAGTTCCTAGATAGGTTGCATTGTTTTTCATTTTCTGAATTCTTAGCATAGACAATATTGCTCTGGCCTTTGTTGGCGTGGTCCACAGTTCTAGAGAAAAATGCACCACTTTTTTCAAAGTTGATTTGTTATCTTGTAATATCAGAGAAAATATCAATGGTAGTTTGTAGGGCTAGTACATCTTCCTTTGTCGCTCTACAGAAAAAAAAAGTGTCATCTGCAAAGAAAAGATTATGTGAGACTTTCGAAGCATTTCTGGCAATTTTGATACCTTTGAAGAGGTTGAGATCCATGTATTCAGTGAAAATTTTAAAGAAAACTTCCATGATGATAAAGAAGAAATATATTTTTCTTTTGATAAAAAAAGACAGCCCATAGACCACGCATATAAAATTATCCCCTTATTTCAAAACAAACTTTTGAATACTATTTTCAGAATAAAGTCATTAATTCAAGGTTGAGTGTTTGATTAGGTGTTACTTTACTTCCTAACGGAAAGTCATCACCTTTTCCCCGTTTTTTACCCTGGGCAACACCATCACCCTGTGGGTTAGTTTTAATAAAAGTATGGGAATAACAAAAAAATTATGTGAGTCTAAGTGATGTCAAGATTAGGTGTTTAGCTTACGTCAGCCTATTTCGATTCTATAAGATCATGGTTGGACTAAGGTTTTTAAGATTAAGAATCAAATCATATTGCGAATCTGACGGTTAGGATCAAGAGTGATGTCAAGGATAAGTATGTAACTTAGGTTAGCTTGACCGGATGCTATAGGATCAAGATCATGATCAAGGCATGATTAGAGCCAAAATGCAAGGGTTGTGGAAATCCAATTGGAGGCTGTTGGGGTCTAAGAGTAACACATTGATTGGATAAACCATAAAACGTATTATTAGTAATTTTAAGTATGGAAAAGTGTTGATGTCGGATCAGTATCGGCTAGAATACCGATACGATATTGACGGGTACAGACCGACACTAAAGCATTGAACATTGTGTCGGTGATATATTGTTGTGTCACTAGGGGACGACACAACACCCCCCCCCGATACGAAAAAATCAAAAAGTCTCTAAAGGTCGATTTTTGGAGGATGAAGTTCTCAGGGGGAGTGATTTCGATGGCGGTGGTTTCTGATTCTGACTTCTGAGAGAGTACTTTCAACGACAATTGTTTATATTGGTGTGGATTCGACGGGTGTGTTTTCCGCAGGTGTAGATTCGACGGCGGTGGGTTGCGGGGTCGAAATTTCGTTGGCGGTGACTACTAGAATAGTGATTTCTGCAAATATGCAATGGCCATGGCAGAGCGGGTGTTGGCAATAGGAGTTCTGGGGGAGGGTGGTGGGGGTTTTCCTAGCACGGCCATTTCTGCTTGCTTTTCTCTTCTCACTTTCTCTCTCAAAGACCCAACAGGAACGGAAAATCAAAGAAGCTCTCTGCCGAAAACAATGAACTACTAAAGAAGATCAAAGAAACAACCTAACATTTATTAGAATTACCTAAATAACCCTCACAAAATTGCCCTATATATTGGCTAGTGTCGCCGTCTCGGTGGAATGTCAAACCTTGCACTAAAGTCATGCTTGAATTTTAATCAATGGCACGTGTCACTACCCTTCTTGCACGCTGCCATATGTGCCATGCCACCATGACCCCATGCAATGCAGCCCATCATCCATCCTTTTCAGATCAAACCACGTTGTCTTTTACAGTCGCGTGTCGGTTTGTCGGTCAGTCGAAACAGGGGAAAGGCGTGCGTGGCGCAGCGTGGCGTGGCGCAGTGGGGAAGGGAGAATCCAATCACCAATCATTACCAGCCGCATAATTCACAACTACCACGTGTTTTTTGTCCTTTACTCGTTAACCCAGCTAAATCAAAACAAGATAGGCATGGCCCTGTGAAATTCTCAAAAGTTTAAGTTGGGCCCAGATTCTTGGGCCTCATCGGCCCACATGGTTTAGGGAACTGTTTTTTCATTATTTCATTAAAATAAATTTGGTATCTGGAAGACTAGAGAGTATTTGTAGAAGTAACTGAGGAATCAAATTTGCATGTTCCTCTCGAATTCATCAAACGTGTTCTGCAAGATCTTCACGGTGCTTGAGTTCTCTTCTGCCTGGAAGATTTGTTTTGGGAGAGAATGGAAATTTGGATGCAACAGACTAGCTTGTCTCTTACTGTCAGGCATCGAAGAGGTGGTTGGAACCTAGAGAATTCTTCAAAGAGCCAATGCTGAATCAAGGCAAGTAATTTCTCAAGTAATTTCTCTGAGGAAAAGGTGGAGACAAAGAGAGACTGTATGCAGTGTATGCACCTTCACTGTGAAATATGAAGGGCATCAAGCCATCAAGGTCATCCCCGTCCTTGGTCCATAGCATTTATTGATAAAATTGCTTATTGAGGGTTTAGGGGCATAGGGAGCCATCTCTGTCCATTTAGAATTAAATTTTTCTTATTGAGCCATGGAAAAGGAATCCTTTTATCCTGTATTTTCTTAAACTGCTTTGGTAGGAGAATCAAACGAATGTGATCTTGGGTAATGCTTTCAATGTGACTATCTGACACTTGAACACTTGTTTAAAAGCTTTAAATAGATGATGTTAGTGATGAGAAGACTACTGACAACAACTCAGATGTTGCTCAAGTAGTCAAGTAGATAAAAAACAATTCAAACTGACTGTCATGGAAAATTTTATGATTTTTCTAAAGGAAAAGACACAATTTTGTCTTCACCAGCTCCAGTTTTAGCTATCTGGGTTCCCTAACCTTCTTCTATTAGCTTCTATATCCCCATGTGTATCCAAATTATGGAACCCTATTCTGCATAAATGTAGAGACTTTAGTATTTCATATATGATCAAAACACTCAGATATATAAGAACCAAACTGGGTGGGGCATTGATCAGCTCACTTTCAGCTCATATTATTCATTCCAGTATTCCTTCTCTTTATATATGCCCTTTCCATTCAACTATAATGACCTTTCAAAATGTGGAAACTGGGAACCCGAAAGTGCTGTACACCTTTCAAGGCATCTGTCACCGAAGCTCTAAAGATTCTACCTAAAAAGAAAATACAAGCCTTAAAGATCTTTTTATGTGTATTTGCTACGGAAGTGTTCTGACCTGGTGGGACACTGGAAGTAGAAAGGATAAGTTATTACCTTCTTTCTTACTAAAATAATGTGGTTGCTAATGCTAACATTGCATGGGATCAAAAGGCTACAGGAGAACACCCTTAAAGCCTGTGTCACTGACTCACTGCCCACTTCAACAATACACGAAAGCCTCTAGAGGGTTCTTTTGAAACTTTTGACTAAGATGGTTAGGGCTGCTGCTCTAGTGAAACCAAACCCAGTTACCCAGATAAGCTACAAAGTTATTTTAGGGCAGGCAGCTCTGGTAAAACCAAACCCAGTTACCAGATGAGCTACAAAGTTGTTTTTGGACAGGCTAGCTACTTTAGTGCTAATTCTACTGTGGGTTGGTTTGGAAATACCCCATCAGAAGTGATGATTTTCCTTTTAATATATATCTAACCAACATGTATTTGTAGACTACAACTTCTTTCTTTTTCCATATAAAACTTATAAAAAGGTTGGTTCATACTTCCCATGTTCTAACAATGTCAGGCACATGGCAAAATTAATGTCCATCTCTACTATACAGTAAAGACAATCATGCTTTCATTTCCACTTTTCTCAGTCGCACTTGAGCAGACTCAGTCATCTTTCTCTAGAATCATCACAGATTCACAATGCAGAAGCAGCTTTGATTTTTTCTGCTTTCAAGTTTTTTTTATTTTTTTTTTTTTTTTTTTTGTCTGTCTGTCTATACTAACACATGGCTTGTTGGAGGGAAATCTTAAGGTGCATATGAAGGTCACACCAATAACCTAAATAAGCCACTGTAAGTCTCTAGGAAATGAGAACCTAAAACGATCCAGCAAATAACTAAACACACGCAGACAATTACAGAAGTAGTTTATATGGGTCAACAAAATAATTTATTTCCATGTTGTAAACAGTCAAGAAACTTCAATGGACAAAGTAATTAAAAAATAATTACAGGAAAGATATCTAAATAATTCAGATTATTCTCTGTGAGATCTAGGAAACCCTGGTGGCCCAGAGAAGCCTTGCCCGAAAACGATTTTACAATAGCCATGAAAAACAAGTGGTTGAATTCTTAAGTTCTGAATGCCATCATCTTTGTCTCCGTCCCCATACATTGATAGATATCTTCTATTAGTATGGTGGCTTCACATAATTCTTCATGCACATTGATTGATATATATATATATATATAAATGATACATATATTTTGTGGTCCTTGGTTCTGATTCTCTGCATCCACTAAGTAAATGAAAGCAATGGTCCAAGATTGGTTTGTTCTATCATTAAGGGAAGGAATGTATAAATGGGTTAGGTTGAAAGTTGATGTACTTTATTACATACAGTAGGGCATGGGAACCCAAGTGCCTTACTTGTCTGTATGGAGGCCCAAGTCATCTTCAAAACAACGAGAAGGAATTGGTTACACATTTCATCATTTATAATTAAAGGGTTTGGTTCATATTCCTTGAAATCTCCATTTAGCGTGACTGTCAATCCCTGGTAAATTGATCTTCCAAAAATAAACAATAAACTTCATAAGAAGTTGGTCCTTATGGTTTTAATCCTACATATCATTACCCCCATCAACTAAAGGGACAGATAAGAAAGAGTAGAAAGTCATGAACTGTTTAATACAAATCCAGTTTTTTCATTCGTTCAGTCTTCCATCAGGCCTACTTCATATGATATTTGTGTATTACAACCCTCAGTCTTGGCTACCGCATAGTATGATATTATCTTCTTATACTATAAACAACTAAAAGTTAGAGAATTTGAATCAAAAAGTTTTTCTATATGAAATATGAAGAATCAAAAAAGGGGGAAAGGTTGAGCATTTGGAAGTAAAATAAAAATTGGGTCCACAAGTGCCATGATTCATAACCAATCATATGAAGGAAAAACTTTCTCTTTCATTTTGTTGGGATTCTTTATTTGCTGCAGCAGCTGCAGCCAGCTGTGAACCCTCAAAATTTTGCGACCTGCACAGAAATAATCGGACAATGTCAAATAAACTGGCGACATTGTGTTGTAAATACGACTCTCGTTTTATATTCAAGGATTTAATATTTTATAAATTTACAAATTTACAAAAGGAGCCCCTTGACTCTACCCGACGCTAATCCATATATACACAAGCCCTAGTTGGAGATTAGCATTTGTTGAGTTCGATTCCTAAGATTCTCCCATACCCTAGTCGGAGGTTAGACCATGGCGACTCATTTTCTTTCAAGAATTAATGCATTCGGTGAGCTCCTCTTTCGGTTTGCAGCTCTACATCAGCTTGTATTCAATTATATGATTATCTACCTAAGCATATAAAAAACCAACTAGTTTGGATATATAAAAATTCTGCTAAGGAAAACTAATACCACTCAAGATACAGTGATATCTAAAAGGATATTTTTTAACTGATATACATTGTTCAAGTGTGTCAATGAGTTGAGAAATTATATCCTTTGGTTGAAACCACAAAATGATGATACTGATCATCCAAACAGGAACCAAACCATATGTACAGACTTTGAAGCCCAAAAAGATGCACAGATGGAGACACATGAAAAGCACGGCGATACAGTAAAGACAATCATGCTTTCATTTCTACTGTTCTCAGTCGCACTTGAGCAGCCTCACTCATCTTTCTCTAGAATCATTATAATGCAGAAGCAGCTTTGATTTCATCTGCTTTCAAGTTTCAATCCCTTCAAAATTCTCATGAGTTTATTTATGTCTATATAACACATGCCTTGTTGGAGGGAACACTTAAGGTACATTATAATGCCGAAGCAGCTTTGATTTCATCTGCTTTCAAGTTTTAATCCCTTCAAAACTCTCTTGAGTTTATTTTTGTCTATACTAACACATGGCTTGTTGGAGGGAACAATTAAGGTACGTATGAAGGTCACATCAATAGCCTAAATAAACCACTATAAGTCTCTAGGGAATGAGAACCTAAAAGGATCCAGAAAATAACTGAACACAAGCAAAAAATTACAGAAGTAATTTATATAGGTCAACAAAATAATTTATTTCCATGTTGTAAACAGTCAAGCAACTTCAATGGACAAATAAATGAAAAAAACAAATAAATAACACAACACAGAATTACAGGAAAGATATCCCAATAATTCAGATTATTCTCTGTGAGATCTAGGATACCCTGGTGGCTCAGAGAAGCCTTGCCCGAAAACTATTTTACAAAAGCCATGAAAAACAGGTGGTTGTTAATTCTTAAGTTCTGATTATGCCATCATCTTTTGTCTCCGTCCCCATGCATGATAGATATCTTCTATTAGTACAGTGGCTTTACATAATTCTTCTATGCACATTGATTGATATATATCTCTTGTGATTCACCCCAAAAACAAAATTTAATTCATCCAATAAATATATATATCTTGTGGTCCTTGGTTTTGATTCTCTGCATCCACTAAGTAAATGCATGAAAGCAATGGTCCAATGTTGGTTTGCTTTATGATTAAGGGAAGGAATGTATAAATGGGTTTGGCTGAAAGTTGCTGTACTTTATTACATACAGTAGGGCATGGGAACCCTATAGTGCCTTACCTATCTGAATAGAGGACCAAGTTATCTTCAAAATAAACGAGAAGGAATTGGTTACACATTTCATCATTCTATAATTAAAGCGTTTGGTTCATATTCCTTGAAATCTCCATATAGAGTGACTGTCAATCCCTATATAGTAGATCTTCCAAAAATAAACAATAAACCTCATAAAGTGATCTTCTATCAGGTCTCTACTTCATATGATATATATTTGTGTATTACAGCTAGCCCTCTGCCCCTCTGTCTTGATTACCGTATGGTATGATATTATCTTCATATATTATAAACAACTAAAAGTTAGAGAGTTTGAATCTAAAAGTTTTTCTATATGAAATATGAAGAATCATAAAATGGGGAAAGGTTGAGCATTTGGAAGAAAAGAAAAAATTAGGTCCACAAATGCCATGATTTATAACAAGAAAAAGTTTCTTTTTCATTTTGCTGGAATTTTTATTTGTTGCAGCAGCTGCAGCCAGCACCGAATCTGATTGGAATAGTATTGATAAAAAAAAGAAAATACTACCTTGTATTTCCATACTAATGTTAGATAGGATAAAAGTAGGAAGGGATATATACAACAACAATTCACGTATATGCACATTTATTTCTCATGTTCTTCTCATGGTTTCGCTACCAACAAGCACAACAGAACCATCGGGGGTGGTGGTCTAGTGGTCCCAAGCTCACTCCCAAGTGGTTTGGTAAACCTCATGTCCCAAGTTCGAATCCCCTCTGCTCCTCTGTTTCTTGCATTGGACAGTTGTGTGCTATTTGGCCTGGGCATGAGTGCTACCGGCTTCTGTGGACTATACTAGGCCTCCGGTGGGGCTCCGATGACGGGGTCAGTGCTTGCGCTGGTAGTGCACAGGGCTAATGCTTGCATGGGTCGCACTCGATAAAAAGTCCGAACATTGCGTAGCGGGCGGCGCTAGGTCGCCACTATTGCATCCCCTCTTTTATTTACCCAAAAAAAAAACTAAGCACAAAAGAGTTACAGGATCCAAGCATTTCAGCGTCAAAACCTCATTTCCATCTATTTTTTCACCCATTGATGTATTTTGGACCATGGGTTTGTCAGTAGGTCAAGTGAGGAGAAAGGCATGCGTGACGTGGCGACGTGGCGTGGCGCATCAATCTTCAATCATAACCACCACGTGTTTTTTTGACTTTTTACCCACATCAGGCAAGCGCGTCGGCATGGGTCATGGCCCTGTCAAATTCTCAAAAATGGGGTTGGGCCCCGATTCTAGGCCCATGTGCTCAACTTTCAGCCTTACCCACATGGTTTAGGGGATTTTTTTCAAACCCATTTTCTGACTTCTCTTCCGGTAGGTAGGAGACTAGAAACACACATGGGGTGTGGGGGTGGGATTTTATTCCATTAAATAAAATAGAAACAAAAAAAAAAAAAAAAAGACAGGTGGAGTTTAAATAGATTAACAGGTAAGAGCCAATGCTGAGTTGGACTTGGACCGAGATGGATCAATCAATCAGCAGTAGTCCACGTCATATCGTTCTCGAAGATCCAATGGCAGACTTCAATTCGTCCAGGCTTGGAGCCCAAAGCCAGAAAGGCTCCATGGGTTGCGCTCCAAGCTGACGTGTCAAGGTGACAGATGGCAACTCCGTGATTGATGTTCGCTTTTGTCTTTGGGTCCAAGATATCCGCTTCGTATACCCGAACCTTCGGTACCGAGTGACAGTAATACACCATGTAAGGAAACAAGCTCTGGTGACACGACACCGATTTCGTGATTCTTCCACCGTTGATTGGTTTGACCGTTCCGATCATCACATCATTCTTTGACCCATTCACCGACACCGTACTCCGCACCACCACGTTTCGGCCTAGCACCGATACGGCAAAATCAATCATGTCTTCCACCGATTCCACGCACCTCTTTGTCTCTCCTCTGCTCGCCTTCCTCTCGCAATCTTCTAGCGTGTCCTGCAAGATTTTAGCCATGCTCGAGTTATCTCCTGCGTGGAAGATCGTTTTCAGTTTCGAAACTCCAGAAGTAGAGAATGGAAGTTTCGATGCGATGGAACGGGGAAGGAATGATCTTCTTGGCATCTTGTCTCTTATGTCTGGCATTGGCATTATACTTCCCTGTTTCAGATTCGATTCTCTGAAGAATTTCCCAGGCTCCACCCACTTGTTTGCTGCAATTCTCATCTTACTCTCAGAAGAAGCAGCTTCTGCTCCTGGTTTTCTGTAACTGGTGAAGGTGGTACCCGTTTTGTTGTAATCTGTGAATGTGTTGTTGACGCCATAAATACTGAAACCAACTTTCTGACCAATCGCTCCCTTTCCGTAGCCCTTGAAGGTATCGGTGCCTTCGTTGAAGCTGTTTCCGTAATTAGTGAAATCCACCTTGTTCGACGTCGAGCCCTTCGCGTAGGATTGAAAGGAATCCTCTCCCACATTCGATTGGTCTCTGTAACTCGAGAAACTATCGGTACCTAAGAAACCACCTTCGCCGTAGTTTCTGAAATTGTTACTTGGGTTGTTACCGTTGTCTGCGTATGAGGTGAAGGTGTTCTCTGCAAGACCGCCGGAATCGCCGTAAGAATTGAAGTTCGAAGTCAGAACATTGGTTTCGTTGCCGTAGCTGGTGAAGGTGGTTGGAGCACCGTTAGCCTTCTTGCCATAATTGGAAAACGTCGCGCTTCCGGCGTTGCCGTCCTCTCCATAAGCAGTGAAACTCTTTTTCCGGCCGAAGGCGTCTGTACCATAAGTTGTGAACCTCAGGTCTGGAACATTAACACCTTCATTGTACTTCTTGAAATCGTCGGTGCCGGTGACGGCCTTAACGCCGTAGGTGTTGAAGCTCTGATCAACAACATTACCATTGGTACCGTAAGCGGAGAATTCGTCATCATGACCGCTGGAGCCTCGGCTGTATCGCCTGAAGGAATTGACTGGTATGTTAAGCTCGAGTGAGTAGTTCTTGAACGAATCAGATCCGTCAATTAGAGAGCCATAGTTGGTGAAGTTCCTATCTTCATAGTTGGCGAAGTTGACAGATGAATCGTGTTTCTCCAAACTCACCGGCAAGTCAGGAAAACAGAACAGATTGGCAGAGGAACAGAAGGATTGGAGGTTAGAGGAGAGAGCATTGGTGTCGGTGGCTAGTTTAGCAAGGGAAGAAGAATCAATGGCGTTCAAAGGAGATGCCTTGGAAAGAAGGAAAGAAGGCTTTGGTAGGTTATTGGTGATCTGTTTGTTCCAGTAACGGATCAAATATGCTTTTGCAGTGAATGGGTTTTTCCCTACCGACGATCTGGTGAAGGTCTGGCTAGTTCCAGCGGAAGAGACCTGAACTGAGGAAGATGAAAGAAAGATGATGATGAACAGAGGAAGACCCAGAAGTGTGGGTGATTTCAGCCTTGCCATTACTCAATCTCTCTCTCAGAAGAAGAAGAAGAAGAGGTGACCACTACTCACTGAGTAAGCTCTGGAGAACTCAATCAGGCTCTGAAATATGGTAGAGAATGAGAGTAGCTGGGGACTATATATTGGAGTTGTACACAGATAATTACCCAGCTGGAAAGTGTAATTGAAACAGTAACTCAGTAAGGTTTGAAATTCTG
This sequence comes from Hakea prostrata, assembly GCF_041222555.1. Classification (NCBI taxonomy): domain Eukaryota; kingdom Viridiplantae; phylum Streptophyta; class Magnoliopsida; order Proteales; family Proteaceae; genus Hakea; species Hakea prostrata. Next base: position 12,682,579 of record NC_142607.1, read on the forward strand.
ACTTCAAGATTAGTTTTTCCCAAAACTTTAGATTGTCAGAGGAAGAATGGAGACTTGAGAGTCACTGAAGTGTTCTGCTTAGCTCTGCTTATGATGCAAATGGGCGATAAAGGAGTGAGCTTCAAGCTTACCATTTGGTATTGGGAGCAAGGACTTGGGTTGTGAAATTTGGAACTGAATCCATCAATTCTCAATTTGAATTTAATAACATTAGGTTGGGAATTAATGAACTCCAGAGTCCAGCCACACAAGAAAAAAAAATAACAATAATAAAAAGAAATTTAAAAGAAAAAGTAAGTGAGATATCCTTATCTATTTAAGATATTGTGTCCTTAATCATTGAAAGCAAGTGTGGCCGTTCTCATTGGAGAAGTCATGTTCAATGAGATAGTGCATAGGACTTTATATATGGATCTTTATAGCTATAACAAGGAAAGTGTTTCATTTTCTTTCTATCCATCCATCATATTTTCAAATCCAAAAATATTCCGAACTGGCCTTTTGCTCCCTACAAAATGGATGACCTTCTCCTGGAATTGACTCCACATTGGTGTAGGGAACCACCTTGGCACATCGCTAGTCTAAGGCATCAAATATTTATGTAACTATGGAGACATGTACATATGAGATTTTTCATTATTTCACCAAAATAAAGTTGGTATGTAAAAGACTAGGGAGTGTGTGTGTGGAAGTAATGAGAATCAAATTTGGGTGTTCCCCTCAAGTTCTTCAAACGTGTTCTGCAAGATCTTAACCATGGTCGAGTTTTCTTGTGCCTGAAAGACTTGTTTTTAGAGAAAATGGAAAATTGAAATGCAACAACCAACGCAGGAACAATTTTCCAGATTGTCTCTAATGTCAGGCATTGAACAGGTAGTTGGTAGAAAATTCTTCAGAGAGCCAATGCTGAATCACAAGACTATAATGCCAATGCTAGACCCATCAGATGCAAGATGCCCAGAAAAGGAAGTGTGGGGGGTCTGTCAAGACATCATCGACTTCACCCTTTTGGTGCTAGCCACTACATGGGCTATTTGGTGCTAGTTCTGGTGGAGCTCTGGCAAGTACCAGAGAGAAAGAGAGAGAGAGATTGTAGAGAATTGTGGGGCACATTGTAACCTGATGCACCTTCACTATGAAATATGAAGGCCATTAAAGTAGGGAACAAGGCTATCCCTGTCCTTGGTCCACAGCTTTTATTGATAAAATTGCTCCACCCATTTAGAATTTAAGTTTGTTTTTCTTGAGCTATGATGAAAAGGAATCCTTTTATACTTTATTTTCTTAAGCTGCTTCGGTAGGAGAATCAAGTGAATGTGATCTCAGGTAATGCTTTTAATATGACTATCTGATGCTTGACCACTTGTTTAAAAGCTTATAATAGATGAAGTTAGTGATGAGAAGACTGTTGACGGCAACTCAGATTTTGTTCAAGTATTTAAAAACAATTCAAACTGACAACCATAGAAAATTATTTCCTGGCTTTTCAATAAAAAAGACAGCAAGTTTGTCTTCACCAGCTCAGTTTTAGCTATCTGATGAGTTCCCTAACCTTCCTCTGTCAGTTTCTAAATCCCATGTGTATCCAAATTATGGAACTTCAGTTAAAAACAATTCAAACTAACCATAGAAAATTATTTCCTGGTTTTTCAATAGAGAAGACAGCTAGTTTGTCTTCATCAGCTCAGTTTTAGCTATCTGATGAGTTCCCTTCCCTAACCTTCCTCTATGAGTTTCTAAATCGCATGTGTATCCAAATTATGGAACCTTATTCTGCATAAAAAGCTTGTGATCATAACACTCAAATATATATAAGAACCAAAGTGGGTGGGGGCATTTAACATCATTTTCAGCTCAGATAATCAATTCAGTAGTCCTTCTTTTTATGCTCTTCCCATAGAACTATAATGAACTGGAACTGTTAACTACTATTATTTCAAAATGTGGAAACTGTGTACCCCGAAGTGTGGTACACCTTTCAAGGAACTTGTCTAAGAAGCTTTTATAAATTCTATCCAAAACAAAATAAAAGCAAAGCCTTAAAGGTCTTTTATGTGTATTTGCTACATAACAGTTCTGACCTGGTGGGTCACAAGCTGTAGAAAAGATAAAGTTATTACCTTCTTTCTTATAAACTAATGTGATTGCTTGCTAACGTTAGCATTGCATGGGATCAAAAGACTAAAGAGAATTCTACCAAAAATGGCTAAAGAGAACACCCTTGAAGTTTGTGCTCCAGTGAAAACCAAATCCAGTTACCTAGATAAGCTTCAAAGTTATTTTAGACAAGCTGCTCTGGTGAAACCAAACCTGGTTACCCAAGCTACAAAGTTGTTTTTGGGAAAGCTGCTTTAGTGCTAATTCTACTGTGGGTTGGTCTAGAAATACCCTATCAGAAGTGATGATTTTCATCTTAATAGATACCCAAATGACATGTATTTGGAGATTGCAAAAGGGATTCTTCTGCAAGTTTTCTTTTCTTTTATCCCATATGTTCTAACAGTGTCAGGCACATGGCGAAACAAATGTCCATTTCTGCTATACAGTGAAGACCAGCATGCTTTCCACTTTTCCCAGTCACACTTGAGCAGCCTCAGTCATCTTTCTCTAGAATCATTATAAAGCAGAAGCAGCTTTGCTTTCATCTGCTTCCAAGTTTCAGTCCCTTTAAAACTCTCTTGAGTTTTTTTTGTCCACAGTAACATATGGCTTGTTGGAGGAACTCCTAAAGTGCACATGATAACCCAAATAAACCACTGTAAGTCTCTAGGAAATGAGAACCTAAAACGATCCAGAAAATAACTGAACACACACAAACAATTATATAAGTAATTTACATGGGTTCCATGTTGTATATAGTCAAGCAACTTCAATGGACAGTGTAATTAAAAAACAACACAGAATTACAGAAAGATATCTCAATAATTCAGATTATTCTCTGTGAGATCTAGGATACCCTGGTGGCCTGGAGAAGCCTTGCCCGAAAACTATTTTGCAAGAGCCATGAAAAACAAGTGGTTGGATTCTTAAGTTCTGAACAATGCCATCATCTTCTTTTGTCTCCGTCCCCATACATGATAGATATCTTCTAGTAGTACAGTGGCTTCACATAATTCTTCATGCACATTGATATCAATCTCTTGTAATTCGTTTCCTTCCACCAACCCCCCAAAAAAAATGGGAAAAAATTAATTCATCCAAAAAAAGATATTATCTTGTGGCCCTTAGTTTTGATTCTCTGCATCCACCAAGTTAATGAAAACAATGGTCCACTCTAGGTTGGTTTGCTCTACCATTAAGGTAAGGAATATATAAGAGATAAGTTGAAAGTTGCTTTTGTACTCTACTTATTACAGAGTCAGCTATGGGAACCCAAGTGCCTTACCTGTATAATGGCCAAAGTTATCTTCAAAAGAAGGAGAAAGAATTGGTTAAACATTTCATAATTTAGAATTGAAAGGTTTGGTTTATTCCCTCAAATCTCCACTGAGAGTGACTGTCAATCCCTAGTGATTTGAGCTTTGAAAATAAATAATCAACCTCCTAAGGATTTGGCCCTTATACTTTAAATCTTACAAATCATTACCCTATCAACTAAAGGGACAGATAAGAAAGAGATGAAGTCATTAACTGTGTAATACAATTCCAGTTTTCTCATTAGTTCCTTCTTTATCATGTCTACTTCATTTGTGTATTACAACATCTGTCTTGGCTGCTGTGTAGTATGATATTATCCTCTTATAAACAACTAAAAGTTAAAGAATTTTGGATCTGAAACTTTTTCTATATGAAATATAAAGAATCATAAAAGAAGAAGAGGTTGAGCATTTGGAAGAAAAAGAAAATTGGGTCCACAAATGCCATGATTGATTCAAAGACTTGGAAAATAGAATAAGGAGAGGAAATGGTAAAGCCACTCAAAAGGAAAAATAAAAGTAAAAACCCTCTCATGAATACCCACTTAGAAGAGCTAACACTCCACATATAGAAAAGTGAGAACTTTCAGAGTTCCAATAATTTGAGGTTGTTCAATAGTGCAAACCAAAGTTACATTAACCTGAGATAGTCTTTCACCTTGCCTAAGCCTCATTTCCATTGTGTTCTTCTTAACACAATGCTATACAAGTAAGTTGGTTGCTAGCTATGAACTGGGGATACATATTATCCCAAAATCTGACAAAGACTTCCTTCCACCAACTCGACAAATTTAGATAGTCATTTTGAAATCAGAGATGCATCTCCATGTGATACTACGATATCAGCAGTAGACAACAATAGTCATCTGTTCTAACCCAACCTTGCCATATAGCCAATAACAGTAACTATCCATAGTGAAGTTTGAAGTGAGGGTGAAGTCTGTGTGTGACCAAGCATAGAAGTGTAGAACTTGCTGGGCCATCTTTCACTAAATAAGCTCAACAACAGAGCCCCACAAACAAGACTGATCATAATTATAGATGACTTGCTTTGTCCGTGCGTGCTTGAAATTCCTTCTCGAGGACATTTCATGGTATCAACTAGTTTAGTTGTAGCCCAAAGATACATTCTAGTGGAGATGATGATTAAGTTGGAGCGGTTGACAACCTCTTTTTCAACTCCTCATCGTTTCTTCAGGCTTATTGGGAATCCTTTTCAGATGTAATGTGCTCCCAGCAGTAGTGTCCCACAGAGATCAATGTTAGAATTGACAGCCTCACCCTATCACTCAGTCACCTACCCCAGTTCAGCATCATTATGTGCTCAGCCTCTCTGTCTCTGTATCGTTCTCTCCTATTATTGGATATGTTTGCAATGGTATAAGCTCAAAAGTAATTCAATTATACATTATCTCTCTCCCTCTCCTATTATTGGATGTTTGGTCGTATAAGTCTAGGAGTACTTCAATTATAGATGATATTGATATGTTTGTGGTATGTTTGCACTGGTATAAACCACAAACATATTCAATTATGTATATCTCTCACTCTCTCCCCCCCCCTATTATTGGGAATCTTTGCATTGGTATATGCTCAAAGTTATTTAGATGATAAATTCTGTCCCTCCATCCCTCCTATTATTGGATATTGCAGTGGTATATGCTCAAAATTATTTCAAATATATATGATTTCTCTCCTCCACACACCCCCCCCCCAGAAAAAAAACACTATTATTGGATGCCTTTGCAATGGTATAAGCTCAAACTCTTACCAAAAAGGAAACGTGTAAGCTCAAAATTATTTCAATGATCTTATTTGTATTTTTTCAGCTAAACTTTACATATTTATCGTATTGAAAATTCAAGTAACCGAATCATCAGGTTTCCAAAAGGCAAGTAAGTCAAGTGGACATGAATAAATAATTTTTAAAAAAATTATTTTCCGGGTGGACATGCCCTAATTGTGTTCTCCCCTTACTCCTTTAACCCTACCACTTTATCTTCTGATATTATTCTTTGCTATCAAATATTCATTCTTGTAAAACATAAAGAAATGTAGTTTGGCTTTATATCTGATCTGGTACAGAAAGTCCTCTATGAGAGCTGCCTTGTTTTGAAAGGTGAGTTTTTCTGTTTTTGACCATCACTGTCTTTGAAAACAAACAGGCTGAAAATGAGAAAGTTAACCATAACAAACACAAAATTCTTTTGTAACTTCAACATCCTTAGACCATCTTCTAACTTCAACTTCTGGAAATTAAAAGTATCATGTGACTAACGGTGTAAAGTGGTGACTTTCAAGTAACTAAAGATATAGGCTTTTTGAATTCATCCAGCACCAGAGACTCACAGGTCGTTTTTTTCGTATGGTAAAAATCAACCTCAGGTAGCTAGATGCGATGCGTGACAGAAGATTTTAGTTCCCCATCTGTGACGCCCGAAACAACTGCTAAGGTCAACCTGAAACTCATATTTCTACATCCATCTACGCAACAATTTGAGGTACCATGAATCAACAAGGTTTTAACTCTATCAGCTTGACTAAGGAAGCACAGAATCCACTTGAACATCATCTATTGTGGGCGATGGTTTGACTCTTTTCTTTTATGTGCAAATAACATCCAACTTGAATCTCATGCATGTCAAAGCCATACTCTTACTAAGATAATACTTTCCCTTGTTCTAGTAAAAGACACTTGACTTTTTATTTTCTTTATTTTTCCCTCGAATCATGAAATCAATTCACATGACTCATTGGCATATCCCCCAGTTTACCTCATTCACTTTTCAGGTTACCGTGCGGTTAACGTTGTATGTCATATGACTCCAAATGACTCCAACATCCACCTCGCGCTACCCTTGATTAGGGATACCTGCCAAAGCAATGCAAAGGATCTTGGCTGAAAATCATTAATACGATCGTCACAATGTGCACAGCTACTCCCAGTTGAACCGATCAATGCATTAGCAGAAAGTGCACCTCTTCCTGGAAGCAGGCCCCGGAGGAGATCATCTTCTCAGTTGAGTGATTGCTGGTACTCCCCAACTTGATAAAGCCTATTCGTAAAGAAGTTATTTTGTCTAACCTCGTGAAGAAATTTAACAGATGAACAGAAGTGACCGGACCAAACACCGACAATTATTAAAATACTGAACTTTTGCCGGAAAAGGCAGGCTGGAAGAAGATCCATGTAGGAGCATGAAATTGGGAGTACTACACTCAGAGGAACATTTGTATACACTGTTGTAAATAGTGAGAACGCTTAGTCCTAAGATCAACAGGAAAGTACTCCAAAACAACTACTTTGGCCACTTAACATCACTCGTGTGATTCTGCCAAGATTTCCTAGAAGGAGAATCTACCAAGGGAACCACGAGCAAATGCCCAGAAAAACATGTTGCCGACCTCAAAAGGATTACAAAATATAATTCATGCTTCGTTTGATTTCTTCAGAAAGGAACGCAACTAATTTGCAAAAATCACTCTTCAACAACATTTACCAGTTCATATTCCACCAGTGACAGGTTGTTGTCTTCCTTCACAGTGAAACCCGCTGGTTCAGTCACTTCAACACGGCCCCACTTGTCTACAGCAAGCCTCATTGAACCCTTGAACATGTCAATTTTCGCATTGCGCAGGATTACAGTTGTATTCTCTTTCATCAAGTCCACTGGGCAAAACACATGTCGTTGACAATATACCACAAAAATACAATGCAATAATACAAAAATATTGGAATTATGATTCACACCATCTACACAGTATTATACAAACTTAGCAAGAAATGAGAAACCATAAGCAAATACAAATTTTCCTAGGATTAGTGGGAAATTCAATCTAGCCGATATCGTGGGACGCTTTTTTAATTTTCTTATTGTCTGATCTTTGCATCTGTAACCTATGTTCGCTCAGCTTTCTTGGTATAAAACTAGATCCACTTATGAACCTATTAGTCGCTATTCTGTTTCTGGTTTCTTTTCTTTTCTGTTTTCCAGATCAGAGAAAAAATATATATTTTCTATCACATCAACCGCAAACGAAAAATAGAAAATTAATAAGAAAAATGGCAAGAACCTTTCAGACTCTTAATCATACACATTCAACACATGATATCCATATGTTCTAAAATCACATGCCGGGCAAGGTGAGGGGGGCACAGAAGCACTTTCTTCCCCATAAGTTAACAAGCATAACATCAGGGATTCCTGAAATACAAGTAGGGTGATAAAGCAACGAGTAACAAAACATCATAAGGTGCACACAGTTTTATTCTAGTGTTCTATAAAAAAATATCAACGTTAATCTACACTCACCGTTGCCTAATTGGGTCGTCAAAAACGAACCAAAAAAAAAATTCTGCTTTGGGTGTTCTTCATTAGAGCAGAAGCTCTAATTTCTGCTCTAATGGAGGTTTTTCTTCATCCGATGGTTAAAATCACTTTAAGTCAGGGTACAAGCAAAGTAAGCCATCACCCTTTCCCTCAAGAAAATTGCAATACGGGATTTTCAGGATCAATATCTGAAGTTTAACTCCAATTTTGACCCCCCCCCCCCCCCCCAAAAAAAAAAAAAACTCTTCTTCTCTCTTTCTCTTATCTCTTGGAGTTAAAACTTGAAATTCCTACAAAATTTGAAAAAAAATGGTGGTTTTTACTGGATTTTTATCGTAACCAATATTGACACAGTCCATTTCCATCCATTTATTTATGGACGGATAACAACCAAAACCAAATGGTTGAAATTAGATGTAACATTTTTTTACCCATCATTCAGTCACCCACTCTCTGTCTTCTTCACTTCCTCTCTCTTTTCTCCGTCTTCCTTACCTCTATTTCTTTGTGTTGCAGAGCTCCACAAGAAGGATAAATGTGAAGCAGTAACAGCGATTGAAACATCTCCATCGTTGTTGTTAGAGTTGTTGGTTATGTGAAGATACCAAGAGGTCTTCATTCTCCAAACACTACTTGGGCTCAGCAGCTCAATAGGAGGTGAAGAGGCTATTCTATATGAACTGGTCCAAGTCAAAGAAAAAGGCATTGTATTCAAAAAAGTATGAAACTGAAAATGGGAAGAAGGATACCCAAGCTCAGCTGCGGAAAATGAAGAGAGATTGTTCCGTCATCCGTGTTTTAGCTCATAACCAGGTTTCATGTTTGACTCTCCTGGTTTCTGGTTTATGGTGGGATGCCGCCCAAAAGGTTGATTTTGCATACAGCTTTAATTTTGAGAATCAGATCCCTGTAATGCTGTATTTCAAAAGGATGAGAATAAATTTGTGAAGAAAGAGAAATGAAGAAGACGGAATTTGCAGTGAAAAAGGGTAGAGTCACCATGGGTCTCCTAACTCTCCTCTGTTTACCGAAAAAGAGAAATGAAGACGGAGAAAAAGAACAGAAGGATGGGTAAAATACTTCTAATATTACATTTAATTTTACCCGTTAGACTGTTGGTTATAACCCATGTCATCCATCCATAAAGAAATGGATGGAAATGGACCGTGTCTATACTGGATAAGACAAACATCCATCTTTTACCTATCAACACTGGTAGCTTTATACTTTAAAATTTAACATTTACATAACTTAGCACGACACTCGGGTGTGGTCCGTATTACCCCATGTATTACGTTAGGTCCCCTCAAACTAACACCGTACCAAGGGTGTTAACGTTTAAGGGGAAATGACCATAATACCTTCAACTGAAAAAATAAGAAATAACATTACCAGTAAACCCTTACTTATACTGTTGAAAATTATAATTATAACCCCATACCTTACTATAATAGAACCATACAAGTGAGTGAAGGTGGAACAGGTGGGTGAAGGGGCAAATCACCCACCATTGCCCCACCGCTAGAAACCACCCACCACAAACCAGAAAAATAAATAAACGAAGCAAGACGACTGCAATCCAAAGTCCCCTTTTGCCCCTGCCAAACACTAAATGACTCTACCAATTGGATCTAACTCCGCATGCTTAGTCTGAGATGTCAAGTGTCAAGTCCAAACCCTAAGGTTCTTTTTCTCTAAATCAGAATTAAAAAGACGTCCAAGGTTTACCTTTAGGGTGGGTAGATGATGAAAGGTGGCGATGGTTTTAGTCATTATGGCTGCCTGTGCCACTGCTTTGTTAAGCCCTCAAATACCAAGAGGGTGCTGTTAGGCTTACGAGTGTTGCAACGGTGTCATTCATCTCTTTTGGCAACATTCATTGTGTTTGACTCTTTTTGTTTTGAAATGATATTACACTGCTATTTTAAAAACATACACATACACACACACACACCCTTTTTTTTCCTTCTTTTTGTGGGTCTAATTTCTTGCATATTTACACCTCATTCAGAACTGGATCTCTCCAAAGAACACGATTTATGGGGGGCCTTTTGGGAGGAATGAATTGGAGAAAAAAGAGAAAACCTAGATCTCAAAATTGTAACTAGTGAACCCAGTAGAAGAGAACAAAGAACCTAGGTCTTCTTCTTTGAGAAAAATGAATGCTTTTTCTCATTTTTAACTGAAGATAGGTGGTTTTAGTGGGTGGTTTCAGGCAGTGGTGGGTGTTTTAAGGGGTGGGGGTGGGGGGTTTTGGCGGTTTCTTAACTTAACCAATGAGGAACATGCCCTTCAACCACCTATATGTTAAAATCATAATATCTTTTGAAAATAATTTTATACTTGACAGTAATTTGGTCATATTTTCAATTTAATTTGAATTTTACTAATGGCTTTAAACGGATTTTGGCGGAGGTGACCCAAACATAGTATATGGGGTAATAGGGATTACACCCAAGTTCTGCACCAATTTGAGGGACGTACGCATAAAATTTTCTTTTTATTTTGATCAATTTTCAAACAGTGACAGCTTTGATAAGAGGTACATTACACTTCTGTCAGAGGTTTCAACAACAATTTCTCTATCTTATTTGTTTTTTGACTTCCTCGGCCATGTTGTCCAAGGCCTCACTCTCTCATCCCCCCACATCTCAAAAGTAGAAGCTTAATCAAACATTGATTGATCCTACACTTGAAACAAAAACTTAATTTGACCAATACTTGATCCAAATCCTGATTGTAGCCTAATCTAACTTAAAAAACTATTCCTTCTATAAACTCTATTTTTATTCTAAAGTAGGGTCAGTAGACTTTAAGGATTCCGTTTTAAAATAATTGTATATGGCTCTAAGATATTAACCAAACCATATTAGGAGAAAACTAAGCCAACTAGGGCATGTAACTGTTTAAATAGTATAAGTGGCACCTATCAAACTAGAGCTTCACACTACAGCACAGCCAAAATCGTGTGTGTGTGTGTGTGTGTGTGTGTGTGTGAGAGAGAGAGAGAGAGAGAGAGAGAGAGAGAGAGAGAGGAGCTGGAAAACATGGTCAACCAAGGAGAAAAAAGAAATAAGAAAGAGAGAATGTGATATGTACCACTTCTAAAAGTAACAACTCTGTGAATATTGCTCAAATTAAAAGGCTACCCAAGTTGACAAATATAAGACACCTGTGTCTTCAATTTCCATAAGAAAATGGTGATCTTCAAATTATGCCTTCAAGGGGGTCAAAACTAAAGTTGAAGTTGAGTTATATACTTATATATTTTCAAAATCTTCCTAAAGGATAATGGGAAAATTTACCATGCTTGCACATTGTCTCCTTCAATGAAGTCTAACCACATTTCACCATTATAGCTTGAGGAACAAGGAAAACCTCCATTAGAGCTACTCCAACAAAGAACACTGAAAACAGAATTTTATGGATTCTACTCAAACAAGCCAATTAGGCAATAGTGAGTGTAATCACTGCAATAATTTGAATATTTTAATCGTATAGAACATTGAATCTAAAACTTGTATGCACTCAATGATGTTTTTAAAAAACCAAAATTACTCAATGCATTAATACTTAATCATATCTCACAAAACTCAAATGCTATGTATATGATAGAATGATGAAAATATAATTACCTCCATTAGAGCTACTCCAACAAAGAACACCGAAAACAGAATTTTCTGGATTCTACTCAAACAAGCCAATTAGGCAACAGTGAGTGTAATCATTGCAATAATTTGTATATTTTAATTGTATAGAACATTGAATCTAAAACTTGTATGCACTCAATGATGTTTTTAAAAACCCAAATTACTCAATGCATTAATACTTTAATCATATCTCACAAAACTCAAATGCTATGCATATGATAGAATGCTTAAAATACAATTTTTCCATGATCTAAACACATATATACACTGTTAATTTCATATTAAATGCACATGACTATTAAAAGTCGATATAACTAATACGAGGTGATTGATAATTACATGAGGTGATGCACCATGTGCATTACATAATTCTAACAACATGCAAAGAATTGAGGTGAATACCATCCCCACCCCCCAAAAAAAACACGCACAAACAAAACACCATTCCAAACCCCAAAACAACACAACCAAGCACCCAACTCATCCTAGACATCTCTTTGGCATTATTCCCAAATTTTCAATCTCAAGCTACATCAGAATTCTTGCACGCATTTAAGTACTAAAGCTTCCCACCTTATGCCAAAATAACTAGATTATAACTCAGCAACGCAGAAGACCTTGACTGGTATGTTAAATAGAGAACATAATTTTCAGAATTGGCTTTCAAATTAGATATAAGATCTCTAGTTTCTTAGAAGCTCAATAGCAACTGCAGTTGACCCAGACTTAACTCTCTTGTCACCAAACATGCAACACTTTAAAGTTGATAACATAAATTGTCAACCAGCTATTCAACAGCAGCTACGACTTTATCTTCCATTCCCTGATCAATCTTTAATTTTGGCCACAGAAAAAGGTAGCCATTGTGGTTATCCTACATCAGGTTGAGCCGCATAAGTGCCCAACCCAACATGCTATACTCAAGGGAAACAAAGACCACAAGGAAAGTAAAGGGTGGATTGGAGGTTGAACAAGATTCAAAGAACACGAAAACTAGCACCACATTACACACCAAGAGATATTAAGGAAATTTTGGTTAAATGTACAGTAAGGAACATTGAGGTGATGGTATACATCCAAGTAACAACCACAAGGTAATGCACAAACAATAACCATGAATTTCAGCCATGAACACAAACAATAACCAAGAATCTAAAGGGAAGAATCAAAACATTTAGCGTAGATTCTACGGAATGTGGACTGGGAAAGAAAAGAAGGGCCTAAATTGGACCCAAATAGGATAAAAACTCACAAGAGATTGGAAACACCAGATTTAAGATGTGAACCGACACCAGACAGTTCCCCGACTAAAGATTCTATGACAAGGACTGGGAAGGTTGATTCTTTCCACCAGGTTATCCTGTTGATCGTCAGCTGAAAGCAACCAGTTCAAATGTATATTCCGAGGGGCGTACATACATACATGTATATATATACGCACCTACATATACATACAAAGAAAGAGGATTTTAATGAAGATTTCTATATCAAATTGATGTCAACCAATTCTAGGGCTTAGGTATTGGATTATTGCCCTAGAATCAAGCTCACTCCAGGATCCTCTTTCCTAAGAATCAATAGTCTTCTAATGTTTTAAGTGCCTTTGGTGGAAGGGTTTTGGGCATGGCACCAAATCGCACTCTCAAAGGACAATCTCGCCCTTGAGAAAAAAGCGAGATCTCACTCAATATCTGGTATTTTTCCCCAGCCAAATCTAGTGAACTTGAGGGCCCATCTCGTGGGGTTTTACAGGTTAGGTTGGGCTCAAACTTGGTATTTAGCCTATTTTAGCCACTCTGAACACACTATGCCTTAGATTTATGAGAAAACAACCCTAATTATAAGTTCTAACTCGACCCTAAGTTTGAAACTGAAATGTTGTAAGAATGTACATGCAAGGTTATAAAACATGAAATATAGAATCATTAGGATATATAAATGATAAGTAAGTGATAAGATACATCAAATAACTTAAATAATAAGAATTCCATCCATATGAGTACAATAGAAAATCGCATTCTCAACTCTTGAGAATACAATAATACAACCATCATAAGTTCATAGATCATAACACAAGTATTGGGTATGGTTCATGCTTCACATACTGTTACCGACAACCTCCCCCTCGACACACACAAGATCTTGCTCCAACGGGGGTTGCACTGCCCCCTGGGCCTATAGAGGCCCTATATGACTTTAAGCACCTGGATTTCCTATGCAGTATAAGCTTAGGCCCATGAATAGATATTGTGGCTTCGGGAAGCAGCCGACGAGAGGAGGCCAAAAATGAACTTGGGAAGCTATTGGCGAATGGGAAGCGAGAGGAGGCAAGATAGATCAATATCTCATCCAATCTCACTCAAAATGTGAGATTACTAGTGGGTGGACCGAGATCTAAGTCGAGTTATGGCATTTCGGAGATCTCGCGAGATCGTGTGCCATGGTTTTGGGTGGGTTTAGGAAATTTAGGGTTTTGTAATTTCAAGGGTTTCTAAGGTTCTGGGAATTAAAAGGATATGGGTTTCCTTTGTGATATGGGTTGTGAAGGGATGATTTCCTAAGGGTAAAGGTTAGGTTAATGTTTTGTGGTCAATCTATGGAATAAGGAAGCAAAAAATGCTTCCGTCTTGAGTCACAGGTCCTCTCAAAGATACATAACCCACCCCATGGGAGATATGGGATAAATTCTCGAGATGGAAACTTGGGTCTAAAGATGTCAGAATGGGTTGAAATTTGAAACTTGAAACTTGAAGGGATTGTAGACAATAATATAGGGATATCATTCCCCAAATTTGGCAAGGTTTGGATGGCTAATTAAAAGTTATAAAGGTTCTTGATTTTAGGGTCTTGGGAAGTACGAAAATTCAACAAATAAATTGAGATCTAAGGTCACTAGGGTTGGGGGGATGAGGCTCCTGAAGTTTGGGAGACATCTAACAATTAGATTTGTATAGATCTTACCTTGAAATTTGAGTTTCTAGGAAAGTCCAAAAATTCCAGAAAATTCAAGGAAAAAAAAAGAAGGGTGTGATGGATGAGTGAAGAAGAGGAAGCCTTAGGATGGGATTGCGGATGCAATACTTATTTGTAGGGGACCGGAAGTAGAAGATATTCAGCAAACTCAGTCTCACAAACTAGTCACAAGCCACCCTCCAAGAAGCCCACGACTCAACTGCTTTGCCTTCATTTTTTTGCTTTATTCAAAAATTAAGTCTGATTTGTTCCAATGTAGAGAAGCATATTTATGGCCTTCAAAAGGAAAATATAATAGGATTCAACTTCAAAAAAGAAAACAAACTAGGACTCCAACTTGCAACCCAAATTAAATAAAACTCTTATTTTACTAAGGACTCTTACTCACACAAGAATTCCTTCATATCTCACTCTATAAAAGCCCAAATTCAAATCTAAGAGTAAATATGGGATCCTTGAGAGAAGTGGGACAAAACTAGAGGACTGACTCCCTTACAACTTAGGAATCCTAACCTAACAATGACTCTTCAATAACTTAACAAATATTGTTTCAAATTAAAAAACAAAAGTTGATTTAAGGTCCCCACAAATGTATTGGACCTATGGAACCCTAGGTTGACTCAACCAAAAAATTGCAAAATCACCAAAACACCCCTGGTGTTGGCCGAAATTTTGTGGGTTGCTGGTGAGGCCATAGGACACTAGTAAGCCCTTGGAGTCCTAATTAGGTGGTCCTATATTTGGTTTACATCACATATGGCACACCATGTAGAAATATCTACGGAAGCAAACGATAGTTAGGGAAGAAGAGGAGAGCGGAGAGCGGTCTCAACATCACAAGGGAGGGGTGCAAATCACATAAAGGGGAGATGGGCAAGAAGAAACTCATTAAAGTTCACAGCATGCATACTCTCAAACGCAATCAATTCAAATAAGCTTTTCAATATATTCAGCTATGTACAAATACACCAGACATAGAGAGAGAAATAAAAGATTCCTAAAGTAAAGACTAACTCTCCAACCAGGATACTTGTCCAATTAAGAAAAACTCAGGAAAATGGGAAAAACATACCCTTTCCACCATCTTTGTTTGCCTAGGCGCCATGACAATTATGACGATCTCAATACATTACCAATAGATCAGCATCCACCCATTGTCAATCCCAATTAAGATCAGCAGTTGCATCTAATCCAATCTCGATACTTAAAAAATGGCAGTAGGACTAAAATGAATTTCTTCCTTAAACAACTCATCCCATTTAAAATTATAGAGGTAATATACACAAATAATTCTTAAAAATCATATTCAGGCTAGACTAAGATAAAATATTCCAATCTTATGCATTCAGGCAAATAAGAATTAACATTGCCATGTATCTACCCTTATCCAGTCAAAATTGATCCAATTGTTAGTCCCACAGACATACTCAAACAGATCGTATATAACACTGGAAGAATGACTGAAAACAAAAACACCTGGAAAGCAAAAAGAAATGATGTAGCAGCAGAACAATATAAAAAAATAAGAAACAAGAACTGAGAAATAATAAGTGGAACTGTTGGATTATGATAATGTCCATAATGCATGACTGAAATTCATGTAAGATTTAGACATGTTGCCATAAATACAATATAATAGAAGGATGTAGATCTTGCACTAAGGCAGTAATCAACTGTTGAAATATTACCTTGGTCGTTTCTGGCTGTAAAGATAATAATTCCGGTTTCATCTCCAACCATGCATTCTGCTATGCGCATCTGACGTACTTGTCCATCAGGACGGCCTTTCTGCAACACCATTTTTGAGCTCACTACCTTCACTGTAAGAGTGTGCCCGCTTGTTCCCGGCCGGAGTTGATCAACCTGGGTGAACACTGGCTTCCTCATTCCAGGCTTTGTTTCAGCCATTTATAACCTTGTAAAGCCAATTTAAGAACCTTTCAGATGAATAATGTGACATCAGAACAACAACTGAACCACCAAAAAAGACAAGCAAAGCAATGCAAGACCATAACAGAAAGCAAAATTACAAGGTCATATGCATGAACATCTTTATAAGCGTGATTCAATGTACGTGAGAGAGCGATTCTCGAATAAAACGAACAGAACATTTTTCAGCTGATAAAGTGAAATTCTCAGTTCGTTTTTCAGAACTTTCCTGCATTTAGGGCGAGTATGAAAATAATGTTAAAAGAAAAATTTAACGAACTAAAGAAAAATCAGAGACACACTGCCGCCCTTGAGCAATCCAGATCAATGTAGACATAATAAATATGCGAACATGAGATTCCGTTACATAAATAACATAAACAGATCAATTCAAACGAAAACCTAGTTTTTCAGATCGATCAATCCAACATTGACTGAAATTGTATGATACACGTTGAAAACAGAGAATGAACTACAGCAGCGATATTAACCTTCGCTAATGCAGTGAAAGCGAATCCAAAAACTGGACTTTTCGATGGATTCCTGTGCGTTTTGTCTAGCACTAAATGAGAAGTGGCTATTCGCTACCACTTTCATCTGAATGAAGAAGCCTTTAAGTATGAAAGGGGAACACATTTTTGACCGTCGATCTTAGAGCGCAATGTTACATCTCAACCGTACAAGTAGACTTCAGATAATGACTGGTCTTCCGAATCAGAAAATCTCGTGGCAGATATACCAACGAGTCTGGATCGTCTCCCTCGACTCCTCGACCGCTCTTAACCACAAATTACAAGGGCCCACAGATGAGATTATTTTTGTAAGTAATTTTATTATTTTTTACTTTTGGACTTACATAATTTGTGGTTGTAGTCATGTAATGTGTCAAAGAGCACGGATACTCTCCTTCGGGGAAGAAAATCCACATTTGAAAGAGACCCAAATAAAAGCCCACACCAAACAGAAACCGAATTGCAATCCGTTATAGCACGTTTTAGAACTCGTTTTATAATTTTACATTAAATAGTATTTGAATAATTATATTACCATTAGGTAGTTAGTATAGAAAATTAAAAAAATTAAGACTAAATTCAAAATTCAAAGAGTCATTTTACTACTTAATATCTAGGTTCTTGATTTTTATAGCATGGGTGGATTTTTTTAATAGAAGTTGACCAATCTTAACTTTGCTTTCCATAAAATTTTGGCTTTTGTTGTATGATGCTCAATTATTTATTCTTGTTGTTTTTCTTGCACACTACAAATCGTTAGTTAACCTAAATTTAAATCATTAGCCCAAACCATTAGTTAATCCGAATCCAAACCACACCAAATAAAAACAGGCCCGAATCCATTATTTTGTTAAAGGGCCGTGTTTGTGCTAGGTGTCTTTCAGCCCTAAACCGCACTGTTGACATACTTATTTTTGGGAAAAAGGGGGTGGAAGTAGAACAAAAATAATTTCTTAGGTAGCGTTTTGAAGGGTGCAACTGTAAACATAAATATATAATTACAAAGCACGCTTTCACTTTATATGGTTGCACAATTTCCCTCTTGGGTTCTGAAATCAAATGGTTTCACAAAGAAGCAAATCCATAAATTTATTTTTCTAACAATGGGTTTATCTACATCAATCTAGTGAAGCATAAAGAAGATACTCTTTTTCTTTTCTTTTTTTATGATAAAAAAAAAATGTCATTATAATTTTTTATAATAGATAAAAGTATATATATATATATATATATATATATTAAAAAACTAAGTGTCATAGACACATAAGTCAGTAACTCCAACATTTCTCCAGAGTTGCATCATTCAAGAGGAGCTAGATAACAAATTTTTTTTTTTTTTTTTTTTTAATATAGATAGCTTGTGTTGAATAAATAGACAAGTGTCAATTTATAAGCAGTAGTATTTCGTTTTGTTTACCGTTCTAACTAATGTTGAAGAGTGCAACAGGTAGACTGGAGAGTGGAGAGAACATTGGAGTATATGCACCTTACATGCATGTAGTATATAATAAATTGGCCATGAAATTGGCACCTCCGTTTAGCTACTAATGCTCAAAATAATCTAATATCATATAATTAATATCAATACTAATTACAAGATCCTCAAGTAATATTTAATAATTATAACAAAATTTTACAAAAAAAATTATAAAATAAAAAAGTGACAGAAGGTATCATGAATATTAATAAGGTGAAAAAAAAAAAAAAAAAGATGTTGTCATGCTTCATGACATATGTTAGAATTTGTCTTCTATTATATATTTATTGGAAAAATGCCAATAGTCATTAACATTTAGTTATAGAAATAGAAGTAACCTGTCTTTAGCTTTTCTGTAAATTGAAAGTTGTTTACACCTTCATAGGAGTGGAATGTCAATTATATATGATAGGATCTTAAAGGAATCATTGCTATAGATGTTACGTATTTGGATGTTAACATTCATATTATATTACATCATATCACACACATTGGAGAGGTGATATTATGACCAAGGCATGCTAGCGAATGTTAATAATCCTCAAGGGTACCTTCTATATATTGGGGGTCGAGGGAATAACAATTTTATGTATGTAAAGGGCTTTACTTGGATAAAGAAATTTAAATTATTGATTTCATATAATGAGATGAAGTGTTTGTAAACTGAGCCAACCTCTTAGGGTTCTAATTTTTTTTGTTAAATCACAGTTACATTGCTACTCTCCAAAGAATACAACATTTCCCCCCCTAAAATGTCTCTTGTCACAATTTTACTAGTTTTTGACAAAAAAATAAAATAATAGGTCTTTATTTAATTAATTAAATTGTATTTAAAATATATTTTAAAAATCACTTATTTTATATTGATATGAAATGTAAAGAGAGCCTAAGGTTTCAGTTATGAAAAAGAAGAATCATATACTAATATTTAACTGTTGTAATAATAAAAGACTAGGAAGAATAAAGAAAATTTCCATAAGCTATGGGCATGAGCATAATAAGCATGGCTATGGATTACTTTTTTTTTTTTTTGTTTATTTTAAATTTAATTAATTAAATTAGAATTTCTTGCCAAAAATAATTTAAAATAAAATAATTCATCAGATACAAGACGAAGGCTAGTCCATGCGTTGAAGGGTCGAATCTGTAAAAGCGTCTCTAAAGCTCTTCCATGCATGGAAGGGACAGGTTAAGCGTCCGTAACCGTAACCATTGATCTAGATTAATCGGATTAATACACAAAAGTGGACCAGATTCTTATCCGACGATTCCCAAACTTTCAGGCATTTGGACACGTGGACCATAGGCCACAGGCTGTCTTCCACCGCCGTTGCCGCCACCCACACCCTCAAGGCAAGTTACCGCTCGTTCCATCTGATCGATCCCTTCCTCCATTTAGCGAATAAAATAAACAGAAAAAAAATCCTGGTTACCTTGTGATGTGATTTAAAAAAAAAATCGTAGATGCCTCTTCCACTCACCTGATTTGTTGGACAAGATAAACATCAAAGTTTTACATTATCTTCTTGTTGCTCAAAATCCCACCGTTACTGAGTAAAACCGTCGCACCCTATCAATGGGACCCACTATGTGATCCGTGTGCTACTTTGTTTGCTATAAATGCTTTCGGAGCCTCGTTGATGCCTCCACATTTTTCTCAGTGAGCACTGATCACTTTTTCTTCTCCTTGATTAGAGAGAGAGAGTAATGGCAATGAAGAGAGCTGCTGCATCTGTGATTAGGACCGTTCATGGTTCAGGTGTTTTAAATCCATCAGCTATCTCCAGATCACTCCATGTATGTAAATTTCCTTTTGCAAATCCTATATTTTTTTGTTTATTTTGTGATTGTTTTGAAATTATTTGTCTGATTTTCGGCACATAATCCATTTCAGTTCCTAGTTTCTTGACTCACCCTGTGGGTGTGGATGTATTGCATGGATGTTCTCTTCGATTGATTGTTTGTTTCTCTTAGGCCCAACAGTTCTAAATCATTATATGTTTCAAAATTCCTTTCTTATCTGTTATTAGTTCATGAGCCGTTAAATTCGAGTTCGATCATTATAAAATTGCTTAAGGGTTTGATGTAAGTGAAGATGGTCCTTGTGTTTGTTCTTGCATCTTTCGTATTTCTCCCACTTTTTCCTCACTCACAGAAACAGCTTTCATTAACTAGGTTTTTTTTTTGGGTAGATAATCGTATTTTTCCATTTACAGCCAGCATGTATACTTGATACACTATTAACAATTTAACCGCGTTTTTCGGGTGTTCTACTGAAGCTACGCATTTCATCTTTTAGGATTTATTGGTTATGGTTCTTTCAATGTGTTGTATACAGGCATCTCCTGGGAGCAAGAAGATAGTTGGGGTGTTTTACAAGGCTAACGAGTATGCTTCAGCAAACCCCAACTTTCTGGGTTGCGTGGAGAATGCCTTGGGTATACGGGAATGGCTGGAATCCAAAGGCCATCAGTATATTGTCACAGATGACAAAGAAGGCCCCCATTGCGGTTAGTACGAGTTATTCATTTGGTGATGATTATATAGCTAAATATTTCATAATATTAAGAGAGAATGCTTTTCTTTATGGAATTCCATGATTTTCCTAATTGATTTTTTTTTCTGATGCAGAACTTGAAAAACATATTCCTGATCTTCATGTTCTGATATCAACCCCATTCCACCCGGCATATGTCACCGCAGAGAGGATAAAGAAAGCTAAGAATCTACAACTTCTTTTAACCGCTGGAATTGGCTCTGATCACATTGATCTGAAAGCTGCGGCAGCAGCTGGACTAACGGTTGCTGAAGTCACTGGCAGTAATGTTGTTTCTGTTGCAGAAGATGAGCTAATGAGAATCCTCATCCTTGTACGGAATTTCTTACCCGGTTACCATCAGGTGATAACTGGGGATTGGAAAGTTGCTGCTATTTCTCACAGAGCTTATGATCTTGAGGGGAAGACAGTAGGAACTGTGGGTGCAGGACGAATTGGTAAGCTTTTGCTCCAACGGCTGAAGCCCTTCAACTGTAATCTCCTCTATCATGATCGGCTGAAGATGGACCCAGAAATGGAGGCTCAGACGGGCGCAAAGTTTGAGGAGGATCTTGATGCTATGCTTCCCAAGTGTGACATAATTGTTATCAACACTCCTCTCACAGAGAAAACAAGGTATGTATTTGGGCTTGTACCTAGGATTCTCCATTGGTCACACTATTTTTGCTGAATGTATTTTGAACAAATAAACATACTTCTTGTTGTGCTTATCCACATCCTGCAGTCCAAAAATTTTTGGGGTTGGCGTGTGGATTGTGTGATTACTGAAAAGACAGCTCAGAGTTGGTGGATTAAGTCCCACAACAGGAGTTTGTTTTGTATATCAGCCATTATGCGGATCCAGTTGGTTTAACCATTTGGGATTGGTGTATGGTTTGTGTGTCTACCGGACACCCCTTCCTAAGAAAGAACTTGAGACGTAAAGTTATTCGTCACCACAATTCTCCTTTTTATGACAATCAACTAGTAGAGCAAACTTCTGGGCCTAGAGTTATCTTTCTGATGATCAGATAGTTGTTTCTGATCCAGAATTTAATGCTAGCTGGTTGCCAGTCTAATCACTAATTGTTCTCTTCTTTGATGAATAAGTTGAAATTATTTGAAAGAGAGGGGAGACATGCCACCAAATTGGGGATATAATCAGCCCTTGAAGACGACGTAAAACATGAATCATTGAGTATCAGACTCGCTGCAACCATGAATCATTGAGTATCAGACTCGCTGCAACCCCTGCTCCTTTTCTGATAAGAGAAGGGTGATGCTTTTAAACTGCTTCAGTCAACACCCACGAGTGGGAGGTGGACCAATGCTCGACTATTTGGCTCTTGGGCTTGATATAAGGGCTAATGTCCTAGTCCTGCTACTATTGTCTTCACCTCCCCCCCCCCTGTAGGAAGCAAATGTGAAGGACACGGATTCCTTTTTGCTTTACTAGATGTTTACTTGCTATGTAAAAACAGTTGAAAACCTGCTTGCTGATAATAGACAATTTTGGAGCCTTATAAGAGTTCTGTATGGTTTGGTTGTGATTTATCACATGATTCACATCATCATATTTTCTCAAACTGCTAGGGAAAAAAAATCTTTGTGACATGATATGCATATCTTGTTACTTAATAACCTAGAGTTTTGTTCTTATGTGTCAGAGGTATGTTTGACAAAGAAAGGATTGCAAAGTTGAAGAAGGGAGTCTTAATTGTGAACAATGCTCGAGGGGCAATTATGGATACCCAAGCAGTTGTTGATGCATGCTCAAGTGGACAAATTGGAGGTAATTTGAATGTTTTGCATTTCCTTTATGTGCAAATAATGTGTTGACATATATAAGAAAACAGCTTTTACTGAAGAGCAACTTGGTGAGAAATAATGCCCTTTTATGTTAAAGGGGAAAGCATCTCTAGAGCATCATGTCCTCTGTTTTTAAGTAGCCATGGAACTACTAACACAAAAGGATGTTCATGTCCTTAATCCTTATATCTCAATTAGATTTTATTTTTGATGAATTTTAGGTTATAGTGGTGATGTGTGGAACCCGCAACCAGCTCCCAAGGATCATCCATGGCGATACATGCCAAACCAGGCAATGACACCTCATATTTCTGGCACCACAATTGATGCTCAGGTATTGAAATTTTGAATGTTTCTTTATCTCCATCCACATTCGATTCTTTAGTTCCTCTCTCTGTTTTGTTTACATGCTGATATGCCAAGGCAATTGGGAAATTGGTGCAGTTGAGGTACGCAGCTGGAACTAAGGACATGCTGGACAGGTACTTCAAGGGAGAAGAGTTCCCCGAGCAAAATTACATTGTCAAGGAGGGAAAGATTGCCAGCCAATATCTCTGATTCTGCAATTCCTGGGAGATGCTGATAACCTTGTAGTTGAGTAGAGTCTCTGTCATTCAAATAAAGGTAGTTTACTAAATGCTTGCAAAACTCTGTTCACATTTGCCCTTTGAACAGAGGAACTCTGTGACATGAATGTTACTATAGAGAAGTCTATTAGGTTGGTGGGGCTTAGATGTAGATGCATAGTTCAGTCCATATTAGTGTCTTAAATATTGGTGCATTTTGTTTTGTTTTTAAGATTTGTAATTTTATTTTGATTTTCCAGTCTCAGAATCTTACAAATTTCTGCTATCCCAAAGGCCTCGCCATTCAATTCCTGAGTTTTATATAAATTAGTTATCTTCATTTTAGCCTTGCTTCTTGAATTCTAACAATGCTTATGACTTGCTTTTGGTTTTGTGAGTTCTGGCGAATAGGGGGTCATTCAGAAGTGTATAAGTTCTGAAACTTTCTTTTTTTATTTATTTGGTAATGTTCTGAAACTTTCTTATGGTAAAGGAACCTATGAGAAAATCGTTCGGGTGTCATTGGAGCCATGGCATGTCAGACGCTCGGAAGTTAA
The DNA here is from genome assembly GCF_041222555.1 of Hakea prostrata. Classification (NCBI taxonomy): domain Eukaryota; kingdom Viridiplantae; phylum Streptophyta; class Magnoliopsida; order Proteales; family Proteaceae; genus Hakea; species Hakea prostrata. Next base: position 12,706,335 of record NC_142607.1, read on the forward strand.
AATTTGTAAAATCTGGGGGAGGAAATTTCATGAAACTACATGGAAAGTAACTATTATTGGTGATATGGACGATCTATAAGGAGTTGGTTGGACCGGACTTTAACGAATCAGTACCAAAATTTATCGTTGAGCAAATTGTGAGTCGGTTCGACCAACTTTATGGTCGAATCATGCACCAAGCAACAGATATTCACCAAGATAATGTAGGTAATCCGAGTTCCTAAAAATTAAGGATAAAGAGACTAGATCCAAATTACTTATAGGGTACAGATTGGACACCATAATTGCAACACAAAGGAAAATAGTCTAAAATAAAGTTCAGTTCAAACTTTATAAATACCAAGTGGGTCGTTGTAGAAAGGCAAATATTCTAAGATCAGCTTCTCTGCGGTTGAAAGTGAGATTAAATATTTCTGTTGAAATGTTGTTGAAGAATCTGTAAATTCACTTGACCTTACAATTCTTTTAGAGAGCTGAAACGTATCAAATGTACTTTCTTTAAGGTTCTTTAAGGTATTTAGACACCCCGATTTGTGCAATACGGGTTCTACAGTGTCTTCACCCCAATATCAGTAAGCTCAACCTTTAAGGTTGCACCCCAGAAAGGTTACTTAAGGTGTATCAGGTAATGTTTACTGCTTGACAGAACAACTACAGGGAGAGATAGACAGAAAGAGGAGGAGAAAATCCAGTGTTCAAAATGAACACGAAATTGAGTTTATATAGAGCCCCAAAGGCTGTGGGTGAAAGGGTAAGGTACCTCTCTTTGTGAGGGTACCTTTAAGATCAACTCCCTTCAGGAAGGTACCTGTCCAGTTGACCTCCTTGCAAGAGAGTGCCTCTCATGGCATCTCTAAGTATTCACCTAGCAGTGGGCTCTCCAGAATAGGGCCCATGACAAAATGGGCCTTTCGGATCAAAGCCCACGACCCACGGCCCAAGTCCCCAAGTCATAAATATGTTTAAGGTATTCTACTTATTGCTTCTTGCTATGATTGTTGGAAGCATTACTCGACCATGTTGGTCGAGCACGCTCTTCTAGGTACATTCGTTCAGGTGGTCGATTAGAATTTCGCATCAACAATAGGCAACCGAAATTCTTGTGGAATACATAATTAATCTATTGATGACATCTTTTGAGTCTACATTGTTAAAAAAAAAAACACCCCACCAGCCTATAACCTCTTCATTAAGGAGTGCCTTTCATTACGGACTAAGCAACCCAACCCTTCGATGGTCTTAGTATAAGTTCTGTAGGAAAAAGTTGTACCTTCAATTGATACTTTTATTTGATTCTAATTCAGCATGGAAGAAAAATAAAGGTTCCTTATATTATAAAAACATGGTGGTGAAAATTTCCTCTTACTGTCTCTACCAGAAACGAAAAAATAACAAATTCTTTTGGCACCTTAAAAGGGAGATCGTCAAATACAAATGCCGTACTTTATCTTTGAAAAGCACATGACTCCATTTCTGTTTGAATAATTAATGGTGCACTTGTAAATACTATTACAACCTTATGCTTTTCAGTGGATTGTAGTGTATGGAAGCCTCTATTTTGGGGGTGCCAAAGCAATTACTCTTAGTAGAATTTTCTATTGTTTGAAAATTTCAAGGGTTCTTGGAAGATAATATACAGAATGTATAGACAATCCAAAACTATGACAATTGGACAATGATCCCCAAAAATGTCTCTTAAATTTGCTCAATGTTACAATTTGTTAAGAAAATCACGGTTAAATAATTTCATAATCTTAAGTTACCCTTAATCTCCTGTAACTTTATGCCCTTGTCAAGTAGAATCTTGAAATTTCATCTTCTTTTAGCTTGCTCCATGAGTTCCTTCATTTCATTCAATCATTTTATATTATGAGATATAGAATAATACAACTACAGTATATTAATTTGTCATTTTCTCCAAACAAATAATTCTTCTAAAGGAAAAAGAGAGGAAAAGGGATCCGCTACCAATTTGGTATAGTTTAACCTTTTTTGTATATTCTTTTATTAGGGATTATATATATAATTAAAAAATTCAATAGTTTTATATGCCCGTGCATGAACAAGGACCATAATTGATGCAAATGCACGTGGAAAATGATCAAAACCCTATGGATCCTTATTGCAGGCTAGTTCCATGAGAGGATCTATTGTGCGTTCCCTATGGCCTTTTGCATGATCAAATTGACAAGAGCATCTAGGCCTTATAGCTTCTCAATGAGATTAATTTTTTTCTACATTTTTTACCTTATGGATATTCAATGATGGGGATTTTGTTACACCGTTGTGTTTGATGGGTAGGGCCTGTGGTGTTCACTTTTAGATGAACATATGTAAACTTCATTAAATATCAGTGCAACATCATGTAAACAAAAGAATGGCTTAGTTAACCCTGAGGGGTGGCACAATTGGAAAAAGACCAACACTTCCACATAAGAGGTCCGAGTTTCAATCCCCTTAGGGCCAGGGGTGAAATCTTGCCAATATTAATTACAAAGCTATTCTGAGGATATAGTCGAGGTGTGCATAAGCTGGCCCAGACGAACCTCAAATCCCAAAAAAAGAATGATTCAATTTGGATTTATAAAAAATAAATTTATCTCAATTTAAGTTGATATGTAATTTACACAGTCTTTATGTACTGTCCATCCAATGTCGGGTATTGCAAGCAGCAACAGGTCCGATGCACCAGCCAAGCAAAATTCTAAAATGTGATTAAATACAATCATTTTTTTTTTGTAAGAAATTTCCATTAACCGAAAGAAAGAAGAAAAAAAAAAAAAAAACCCGTGAAACAACCTAGGCAACTGGAGAGCATAACCCCTAAAGCCAAGGAATGGAAATAGGCCAAATTGTCGTACACGGGATCAACAGGGCCCTCCTTGCAAGAGCATCCGCAACTGTATTTATCGCTTTTAGAATAAAACAAAAGGAGCACGAGAGAAAAGATGAGCTTAACTCACTAATATCCTCCACCAGATGAGCTAAGCATAGAGAAGGGGAGCTAGAAGTACTGTTTATGTATTAGATTAGAATACAATCATTTACTGCTTATAAAAGATATTGACTGAGAAGATTTACTAGATTTTTTTTCCACCAAAATAAAAAATATTTATTACATTTTTAGAGAAAAAATAAGATTTATTAGATTCATTGAAAGAGACATGTATCCTTACTGAAACTCTGAAAGTATCAAGTGTGTAGAACATCTCTAACTCTTCCTCAAGCAGAAGGACCACCAAATAAGAAGTGGAGTGTGGACCATCTCCCAAGACGGTCCCCGGACTGCGTTACAACTACAAATTTTGTAAAACTCATAAAAAATAGTAGAATATTAAAAAAAGAAAAATCTCATCACCTAATCCCTATAATTTGAGGTAAAAAATCATCAGAAGAGTCCTCTGAGAGACGATTCGGACTCTATGCACCTCATTTCATAACGTGGTCCAAGAGTGAGTGTGGAAAGTACACTTTACTACTTACTCTATCTGAAAAACGCATTAGGTTAAATCGTCCCCAGCTCTTCCATGAAGGACAAGACAAGAAGAAGAAGTGTATCTCGTTTATCTGCCTCTTCCCTACGTGGAAAGCAGAATAAATAAACCAACTTCCATCTTGTTGGAGGAATTACACACAATCAGTGGGGCCCATGCTTGACCTACTTATTGGGTTTATCTTTAAATTTTTTATTATTATTTAGATGTGGCCTTACCTGACTTTATGATAAAAAAGCGTGTCGGATGAGCGCATAGTTTTTTTTCCCAAAGAGGAAGGTGATCCGCACTCAAAGGTGTTTTTATTTGAATTGTCTGAGTTTTCTCAGTCACACCATCAGTGGGCCTGTTTGTTTAGATAAATCTAGATATTTTGAATTTTTGGATTCATAAATGTGAGATTTATATTCGTTTGGTTATGAATATAGACTCATAAAATCTAGAGATTCATTTTTTTACACTAAAAACTTGAATTTGAAGACTTTTGGGTACACTCCTACTATAAAACACTAAACATTTGTACATTTACAAAAATCACGTCAACCAAACGCTTTTTTATAATGAAATTTCCACAAATTTACGTTAACCAAACAATTAATTTAATGCATTATGACCCCATAGATTTGAAATCTCCTATATAACCAAAAGAGGCCCTAAATCTCTCTTGAATTTTTTCATTGACTTCAAAATCTAGAAGGAGCTCTAACATGTGAACTTCTTTTGTTGATTTTTTACTATTTCTTTCTCTTTTCTTATTGAATTTTTTCCACACATTTTAAATTTATGAGAAAAGAAGGCGAAGGACAGAGCCGAATAAATAGGGGATTACATGGAACTATTAAACTTAAACCCTTATAATGTAAGAACAAAAAATAATATTTACAAATAAACTCCGCTACTTCATTTGGCATGATTTCATTTTGAAACCTCAACTTTTAACCACCAGGAGTGATGGCTGCAAATAAAAATACCACTCGAAGGTGGTCCCCCTCAAAGCCTCACCCCAGTGTTTTTTTATTTTTAAATTTCCTCTTTTGGTTCTTTTCCCACGTGTGAAAAAGAAACATCTGTCCACTATTATTGAAAAATTAAGAATCTTTTTAGAAAAGTCCTGAATAAGATAAGGCAAACCCGATGTAAGCTGAAACAACAAGTATGGTTCCATACCGTACTCAAACGTTAACCAGTCAAACCGGATCGATCCGACCGGGTTGTTCGATTTGATGAGATAAGGTGATGACTGCGCGGTTTCCGACCAGAAGAAGACCTGTTGTTGTCAAGAAGCCATTCGGGATTTGAAAAGCTGATAGAAGCTGCCACGAGTCACGAACTGATCTAATTAATTAAAAGGTTATCCAAATAATTGACTATACTCAAAGCATGCCATGCCGTCAAAGAAGAAGAATAAGCTAATCACTGGGATTTTCATTACTATAAGTAGACAACAGACCCACTGGAGTAATCACAACTTCTTCTTCTTCTGAGACAGAGCTTCTTCTGAGACAGAGAGAGCAAGAGTGCTATAGCAATGGCAATGAAGAGGGCTGCTTCGTCTGTCATTAGAACTGTTCTTGGTTCAGGGGTTGTAGAACCATTATCCATCTCCAGATCACTCCATGTATGTACTAAGTACAATTCTGCTATTCCTGTTTTTTCATCACCATGAAGTCATTGTTGGGATTTTCAAACACTTTCATTTCTATTGCTACTTTGATTCCCATGTGGGTTTGGCTTTTCTTCGGGATTTTCTTTTCCCATGTTAGTTTTTGACTCATAGGCTTTATTGGTAATGATTTGCGGGTGAAAATGGTGCTTGTGTTCTAGTTCCTCCATCTGCTTTTCTCTATTTTCATACATTTCTTTACTTAAAATGTTGAACAGGCATCTCCAGGAAGCAAGAAGATAGTTGGGGTGTTCTACAAGGCTAATGAGTATGCCTCAGCAAATCCCAACTTAATGGGTTGTGCAGAGAATGCATTGGGCATACGAGAATGGCTGGAATCAAAAGGCCATCACTACATTGTCACCGACGACAAAGAAGGCCCAGAATGTGGTTCGTATATTTTATATTTGCTTCTTCAGGAGAACACCATCTTATTCCTTCCTAACTGTAATTATTTGTTGATGCAGAGCTTGAGAAGCATATCCCTGATCTCCATGTTCTGATATCAACTCCATTTCACCCGGCATATGTCACAGCAGAGAGGATTAAGAAAGCCAAGAATTTACAACTTCTCTTAACGGCTGGAATTGGTTCTGATCACGTTGACCTGCAAGCTGCAGCTGCTGCAGGAATAACAGTTGCTGAAATCACTGGAAGTAATGTAGTCTCAGTTGCAGAAGATCAACTGATGAGAATCCTTATCCTCGTAAGAAATTTCTTACCTGGTCACCATCAAGTGATCAATGGAGAGTGGGAAGTTGCTGCTATCTCTCATAGAGCATATGATCTTGAGGGGAAGACAGTAGGAACTGTAGGTGCAGGGCGCATTGGTAAGCATTTGCTCCAGCGGTTGAAACCCTTCAACTGTAATCTCCTTTATCATGATCGGCTGAAGATGGAAGCTGAAATGGAGGCTCAGACTGGGGCAAAGTTTGAGGAGGATCTTGATGCTATGCTTCCCAAGTGTGACATAATTGTTATCAACATGCCTCTCACAGAGAAAACAAGGTATGATTTGCTGAATGTGAACTGACAAACAACAAATTTGGAGTCTCCGATTGGCTTCTTATAGGAGTTCCTGATTTATCATCTCATTATGCTTTCTCAAATAGAAGATGCATATTCTGGTTCTTGGATAACTTGGATTTTTGTTCTTAATGTATCAGAGGAATGTTTGACAAAGAAAGGATTGCGAAGTTGAAGAAGGGAGTTCTGATAGTGAATAACGCTCGAGGGGCAATCATGAATACTCAAGCAGTTGTTGATGCATGCTGTAGTGGGCAAATTGGAGGTAAATTGATAGGTCTTTTTCTTTGACGAGAGTGCCTAGAGGATTATGTCCTCTGTTTTCAAGTTAATTGGTTACTTCTTGTTTTGTTCTTCTATTGAAAGCTTGCTATTAGTGTAGCCAGGGGACTAGTACCATCTATGGTTATGTCCTTATTCATTCCCATGACTAATGTGTTTTTCATTGTTTTCACTTGAATTTTCAGGTTACAGTGGTGATGTGTGGAATCCACAACCAGCTCCCAAGGATCATCCATGGCGATACATGCCAAACCAGGCCATGACACCACATACTTCAGGCACGACAATTGATGCTCAGGTAACTGTGAATTCTTGAATGTTTCCTCATTTACCCACCTTTGTCCACCTTTGATTCTTTTATTTGCACTCTGTTTTGCTTGGGTTCTGATATGTGAAAGAAAATGGGAAACTGGTGCAGTTGAGGTATGCAGCTGGAACTAAGGACATGCTGGATAGGTACTTCAAGGGAGAAGAATTTCCTGCACAAAACTACATTGTCAATGAGGGAAAAATTGCCAGCCAGTATCTCTGATTCTGCATTTCCTCATAGCATGGAGATAGCCTTGTAGTCAATGAGTGTCTTCGTCATGCAGTTACACTAGATATTTCAGTTCTGGTTCCCCTCTCTTCTTTTCTTTTTGGGTTGCAAAAATAATGTAGTTGAGTGCAAGCTATTTTGATCTGAAGAGTGTTTTACTCTGAAATTTTAGGACTAGATGTTGGGTTTGCAAGACTTTTTAGCACATTTCTCCCTCTGGGAAGAGATGTAAATGTGTAATGGTTTCAATCCAAGTCCATCTTGTTTGTCACAACCTGGTGAATCTTAAAATTGCAACTTTCTTTTGATTACCCATGTCTTATGTTGAAGTTTTAACAGCAAAACAGAGTATTTAAGACTGCAGTAAGACAAAGCTTTCCAATCTGGTTAATCTTTTATTCAACAAACTAGATCAGCCTTAAAAGAGGCATACAAATAAAGGACTTGTTTCTTCCAGAAAACATGATTAACTGCTGATAAATAATAGGAAGCGTGACTGCATAACTCGGCTACTTCTAAACATTATGAAATATTAACTTCCTACAACGTTTCACCGGGAAACAAGGAAGAAATTGCAACAGAAAACAAGGACTTGGTATACCAACAGCCCACTAATTCTTAGAACCAGTCCACGTTGCTGATGTTGTTCAAGTAACACCATCCCTCAACATCACCTCCTGAACTTTCCATCATGCCAAGCTGACAACGTAAACTTTCAAGGTTGCCACCCATCAATGCCTTTGTAAACAAATATGCAATTTGACCTTCTGTTCCAATCTGCCTCAACTCAACTTCCCCATTCAGGACTTTTCCCTAATAAAATGATAATGTACCTCCACATGCTTAGTCCTGGCATGGAAGCCTGGATTCTCTGCCAACCATATTGTTGAAAGATTATTACCTTGCAACGGTGTAGCATAATCTGCTTGTTGATGCAGATCCTTCAACAGTTGAACAAGCCATATACTTTCTTGAGCTGTCGTTGCTGCAACTCAGTACTCTGTCTCTGTTGTGGACAGAGAAACAATTGGTTGCCTCTTGCTGCACCCTGAAACAACACTCGACCCAAGAAATGGAAATGGAAGCGACGACGAATGGGGCTGATAGAGTTTCAAGAAATGGAGGCGACGACGAATCCCTGATCGCGATGGGGAGGTCAGCTTTTTTGATTTGCAGTCTTGTATCTTGTGGAGTATATTTAGGGTTTCCGCACCTTACATAGTTTACCGTTGTCTGTTTCCCGCAATTTTTCTCCAAATAGGAAGGGAGAAGTAAACTATCAGGAATTTAAAATTAGAAGAGAACAAAAATGATGTTGATGATTGTTTGAATATCTCAAAAATGTGTAGTTTTTGCATCCTTCCCTCGCTGAAGGTATCGTGGGAAGAACAAGAGGAGGAAGAGAAATAGCAGCGACAACAAGAAGAAAGGAGCTTTCTTTTTTTCTTTTTTGGTAGAATAAAAGTAGATAAAGCAGATTAGTGCTGGCTGTGGTTTGAGCCACCCAAAACGGGGGTGCAAGGTGGGTGGAAAAAAAGCAGAATTAGTGGGCTGAAAGCAGGGCTTGTGGAAGTTGACTTAGGATATTTTGCTATTCCAGAGTCCATCCGGTTAGATTGGGAAAGTTGCTATGCAGCTTGTATATTTTTCAACCAAACATTAGGAGCATTGGGTTAGGAATGTGAATTAAACTTTAAAATTTTCCAACCTTTTTCCCACACACGGACCGATCGATTGATGTAGGTAATTCTCCTAGGGACCATTTTCCTCTTGAGGGCGTAGGTAGAATATCAACAATGTATTGGTTGTTAGACAAAATTTCTTCTATCTTTATTCAACAGGAGTTGAATATGATCCCATCTGTAGAAGCAGGAGCCTCCAGTAACCGTAGGACTACATTTACCAAAAATGACGGATAGTAGGTGTCCATCTCTGCATATCCAATGTCATCCTGCACGCCTATCAACTAGGAAGAGATCAGGAAATTGATTGATGTTAGGATGTGGTATAGTATGAACAACTTCTGTTAAACATAATGATTATCAGAATTTGTACAACTGGTAAAGGGGCAAGTGGGGGTCTTTCAGAAGTGATACACTTCTGAAACTTTCTTATGGTAAAGGAACCTATGAGAAAATCGTTCAGGTGTCATTGGAGCCATGGCATGTCAGACACTCGTAAGTAAGCTAAAGTTGAAAAGGGGAGGAAACAAGAAACACAGGGAAAGAAAAAGGGAAGGAACAAAGGAGGGGACCAGACCGCGACCAAAAACAATCAGAATCAGTTTGACAACATGGCAAATCAGCAAGACAGATACCACCAAGATGACGTAGGTAATCCGAGTTCCTAAAAATTAGGGATAAAGAGAACAGACAAAAAACATAGAAACACTTGAACCCAAATTACGACACAAGGAAAAGAGTCAAACTGGAGTCTCAAACTCTGGAATTAAGAGTTTGACTGTGGTTGAAAGAAGATTAAAATTTTCCACTTATCGCTTCTTGCTAATTTGATCGTCGAAGACATTATTTGACCAACACGGTCGAGCACGTTCTTTGCAAATACATTTGTTCGGGTGGTCGAGCAGGATTTTGCATCAACAATAGGCAGTATAAATCCTTGTGGAATACATAATTAATCTATTGATGACATCTTTTAGGTCTACATCGTTATAAAAGTTCTACTCGAGGAAAATGATCGTTGTAAAAGAAAAAACTATAACCTCTTCATTAAGAGGTGACTTTAATTACGGACTAAGCAACCCTTAGTGGCCTTAGTATAAGTTTTGTATGAGAAAGGTGTACCTTCAATTTATACTTCTATTTGATTCTAATTCAACATGGAGGAAAAATGAAGATTTTCTAAGTTATAAAAACATAGTGGTGGAAATTTCCTCTTGCTTTCTCTACCGGAAACGAAAAAAGAGCAAATTCTTTTGGCACCTTAAAATGGAGACCGTCAAAGACAAACGCCCTACTTTATCTTTGAAAAGCACATGACTCCATTTCCGTTTGAATGATTAATGGTGCACTTGTAAACACTATTACATCCTCATACTTTTAAGTGGATTGTAATGTATGGAGGCCTCTATTTTGGGGGTGCCAAAGCAATTTACTCTTAATAGAATCTTCTATTGCTTGAAAATTTCAGGGGTACTTGGAAGATAATATACATAATGTATAGACAACCAAAAACTATGACAAATTGGCAATGATCCCCCAAAATGTCTCTAAAATTTGCTCAATAGTACACTTGTTAGCAAATTCCAATTTATCATGGTAAGAGTATGATATCTCGGTAAAATTCGCCGGTTCGCCCCTTGGCGAACCTGGAGGAACTGGCAAATTTTGTCGACTTGTCACTGATATTTCAGGTGGGGAGTTCGAGCATATCCTTGGCAATGGAGGCGAGCTGAGATGGCCGGCAATGGAGGCGAAGCTGAAGAAGCATAATTGTAAAGATAGATTTGTTGGATTGACTTTGTCTAAGCTTCTCTTATAGATTTACAGGAAAATAATCGTTTTCAACCGAACCAAACCAACGATGTTACAGGAAAATAGATTTAGTAATCATTTTTCCGACGAAGGAAGGAGTTGCAAAGAAGGAGAGAGAATCGGAGTTTTTTCTCTCGTTCTTTGGCTGTCGAACCTGCGAGGCTGCTAGAAAATCGTGTATTTTGTCGAGGTTTTGGAGATACCAATTTTTCGGCGAAATTTTGCAATATCATTTTCGCTTCCTTTTTTAAATCGCTCTCTATCGAACTCGGCAAAATTCTCTGATATGCTTTATCTTGATCATGGTTAAATAATTTTATAATCCTAAATCACCCTTAATCTTCTGTCACTTTACAATGTTGCCCTTGTAAAATAGAATCTTGAATTTCATCTTCTTTAACTTCTTCCATAACTTCCTTTTTCTTTCATTCCTCATTTTATATTATGAGATATAGAATATTATACTTGTCACTTTCTCTTAACAAAGTAATTGTTATAAAAGAAAAGGGTCTGCTACCAATTTGGTATAGTTTAACTTTCTTTTTCGTCATTTTATATTATGAGAGAATAATACAACTATGCTATATTTGTCACTTTCTCTTAACAAGTAATTGTTCTAAAGGAAAAGGGTCTGCTACCAATTTAGCATAGTTTAACATTTTTTTTCTATTCTTTTAATAAGGGATTATATAGTTTTATATGGCGGTGCATGAACAGGGACCATAGTTGATGCAAATGCACGTGGAAAATTATCAAAACCCTAATTTAACAAGAGGATCTAGACATGCGATCTTAGAGCTTCTCAATAAGATTAATTTAGGAGAAGCTTTACCTTATGGGTACTTAAAGATGGGGATGTGACGGTGTTGATGGGGCCTGGTGGGGGTGGCACGGCTCTATATGGGGGGAAAATTATAACCTAATTTAACAAGAGGATCTAGACATGCGATCTTATAGCTTCTCAATAAGATTAATTTAGGAGAAGCTTTACCTTATGGGTACTTAAAGATGGGGATTTTGTTAGACTAGGGTGTTTGATGGTAGGCCTATGGTGCTCAGTGTTAGATGGACATCATGTGAACTTCATTAAATATCAGTAGAACAAAAGAATGACTCAATTTAGATTTGAAAAAAATAAATTTATTTTAATTTAAGTTGATCTGTAATCTACACTTACTCATTTATACAGCTGAAATCTAATAGACTTTATATAGTGTCCATCCAACGTTGGGCATTACAAGCAACAACATGTCATATGCACCAGCCGAGCAAAATCCTAAAGTGTGATAAGAATACAATCCCCGCTTGTAAAAGATATGGACTAAGAAGATTTATTAAAAAAAATTTCCAACAAAAAAAAAATTATTAAAATTTATCAGAAAAAGAAAGATTTATTAGATTCAATGAACGAGGCATGTGTCCTTACTAAAAGCAGAAAATGTGTAGAACATCTCTAACTCTTCCTCAAGTAAAAGGACCATCGGATAAGAAGTGGAGTGTGGATAATCTGTCAAGACGGTCCCCGGACGGCGTTACAACTACAAATTATGTAGGAATAAAAAATAATAAAAAAATTTTAAAAAATAAACTTCATCACCTAACCCAGTGAGCCTCTTGTAATTTATGGTCAATAGCCGTCGGGGGAGCACCCTGGGGAGACGATCCGGACTCTATGCACCTCATTTCCTAACATGGTCCAAGAGTGACTATGGAAAGTACACTTTAGTACTTAATCTCTCTCTGAAAAACACATTAGGTTATTCCCAAGGTGGTCCAAGAGCGACTGTGGAAAGTACGCTTTACTATATATATATATATATATATTTTGGGTGGGTAAAGTACACTTTTTATACTAAATCAGTAAATCTATCTGAAAAACACATTAGGTCAAACCGTCCCCAGCTCTTCCATGAAGGACCAGACAAGCAAGAAGAAGCGTGTCTCGTTTATCTGCTTCTTCCCTACGTGGAAGGGCAGAATAAATAAATCTTGGCGTGGCCCGTGAATATGATAAGGCAAACCCGATGCAAGCTGAAACAACCGGTATGGTTCCATACCGTATCAAACGTTAACCAGTCAAACCGGGTCGATCCGACCGGGCTGTTCGATTTAATGAGATCAGGTGATGACTGCGCGGTGTTGGTTTCCGACCAGAAGAAGACCTGCTGTTGTCAAGAAGCCATTCGGGATTTGAAAAGCTGATAGAAGCTGCCACGAGTCACGAACTGATCTAATTAATTAAAAGGTTATCCAAATAATTGACTAAACCCCAAGCATGCCGTCAAAGAAGAAAAAAAATGCTAATCACTGGGATTTTCATTACTATAAGTAGACAACAGACCCACTGGAGTAATCACAACTTCTTCTTCTTCTTCTTCTTCTGAGACAGAGAGAGCAAGACTGCTATAGCAATGGCAATGAAGAGGGCTGCTTCGTCTGTCATTAGAACTGTTCTTGGTTCAGGGGTTGTAGAACCATTATCCATCTCCAGATCACTTCATGTACGTACTAAGTACAATTCTGCCATTCCTATTTTTTCATCACCATGAAGTCATTGTTTGGATTTTCAAACACTTTTCATTTCTATTGCTACTTTAATTCCCATGTGGGTTTGGCTTTTCTTCTGGATTTTCTTTTCCCATGTTGGTTTGACTTACTTTTTATCCATGGTTAGTTTTTGACTCATAGGCTTTATTGGTAATGATTTGCGGGTGAAAATGGTGCTTGTGTTCTAGTTCCTCCATCTGCTTTTCTCTATTTTCATACATTTCTTTGCTTAAAATGTTAAACAGGCATCTCCAGGAAGCAAGAAGATAGTTGGGGTGTTCTACAAGGCCAATGAGTATGCCTCAGCAAATCCCAACTTAATGGGTTGCGCAGAGAATGCATTGGGCATACGAGAATGGCTGGAATCAAAAGGCCATCACTACATTGTCACCGACGACAAAGAAGGCCCAGATTGTGGTTCGTATATTTTATATTTGCTTCTTCAGGAGAACTCCATCTTATTCCTTCCTAACTGTAATTATTTGGTGATGCAGAGCTGGAGAAGCATATCCCTGATCTCCATGTTCTGATATCAACTCCATTTCACCCGGCATATGTCACAGCAGAGAGGATCAAGAAAGCCAAGAATTTACAACTTCTCTTAACGGCTGGAATTGGTTCTGATCACGTTGACCTGCAAGCTGCAGCTGCTGCAGGAATAACAGTTGCTGAAATCACTGGAAGTAATGTAGTTTCAGTTGCAGAAGATCAACTGATGAGAATCCTTATCCTCGTAAGAAATTTCTTACCTGGTCACCATCAAGTGATCAATGGAGAGTGGGAAGTTGCTGCTATCTCTCATAGAGCATATGATCTTGAGGGAAAGACAGTAGGAACTGTAGGTGCAGGGCGCATTGGTAAGCATTTGCTCCAGCGGTTGAAACCCTTCAACTGTAATCTCCTTTATCATGATCGGCTCAAGATGGAAGCTGAAATGGAGGCTCAGACTGGGGCAAAGTTTGAGGAGGATCTTGATGCTATGCTTCCCAAGTGTGACATAATTGTTATCAACATGCCTCTCACAGAGAAAACAAGGTATGATTTGATGAATGTGAACAGACAAACAACAAATTTGGAGTCTCCGATTGGCTTCTTATAGGAGTTCCTGATTTATCATCTCATTGTGCTTTCTCAAATAGAAGATGCATATTCTGGTTCTTGGATAACTTGGATTTTTGTTCTTAATGTATCAGAGGAATGTTTGACAAAGAAAGGATTGCGAAGTTGAAGAAGGGAGTTCTGATAGTGAATAACGCTCGAGGGGCAATCATGAATACTCAAGCAGTTGTTGATGCATGCTGTAGTGGGCAAATTGGAGGTAAATTGATAGGTCTTTTTCTTTGATGTGTCCTCTGTTTTCAAGTTAATTGGTTACTTCTTGTTTTGTTCTTGTATTGAAAGCTTGCTATTAGAGTAGCCAGGGGACTACTAATACAATTGGGGGACTAGTACCATATGTCCTTATTCCCATGACTAATTTGTTTTTCATTGTTTTCACTTGAATTTTCAGGTTACAGTGGTGATGTGTGGAATCCACAACCAGCTCCCAAGGATCATCCATGGCGATACATGCCAAACCAGGCCATGACACCACATACTTCAGGCACGACAATTGATGCTCAGGTAACTGTGAATTCTTGAATGTTTTCTCATTTACCCACCTTTGTCGACCTTTAATTCTTTTATTTGCACTCTGTTTTGCTTGGGTTCTGATACGTGAAAGAAAATGGGAAATTGGTGCAGTTGAGGTATACAGCTGGAACTAAGGACATGCTGGATAGGTACTTCAAGGGAGAAGAATTTCCTGCACAAAACTACATTGTCAATGAGGGAAAAATTGCCAGCCAGTATCTCTGATTCTGCATTTCCTCATAGTATGGACATAGCCTTGTAGTCAACGAGTGTCTTCGTCATGCAAATAAAACTAGTTACACTAGATATTTCAGTTCTGGTTCCCCCTCTCTTCTTTTCTTTTTGGGTTGCAAAAATAATGTAGTTGAGTGCAAGCTATTTTGATCTGAAGAGTGTTTTACTCTGAAATTTTAGGACTAGATGTTGGGTTTGGAAGACTTTAGCACATTTTCCCTCTGGGAAGAGATGTAAATGTGTAACGGTTTCAATCCAAGTCCATCTTGTTTGTCACAACCTGGTGAATCTTAAACTTGCAACTTTCTTTTGATTGCCCATGTCTTATGTTGAAGTTTTAACAGCAAAACAGAGTATTTTTGACTGCAGTAAGACACAACTTTTCAACCTGGTTAATCTTATATTCAACAAACTAGATCAGCCTTAAAAGAGCCATATAAATAAAGGACTTGTTTCTTCCAGAAAACATGATTAACTGCTGATAAATAATGGGGAGCGTGACTGCATAACTCAGCTACTTCTAAACATTATGAAATATTAACTTCCTACAACGTTACACCGAGAAACAAGGAAGAAATTGCAACATAAAACAAGGACTTGGTAAAACAACTGCCCCTTAATTCTTAGAACCGGTCCACGTTGCTGATGTTGTTCAAGTAACACCATCTCTGAACCTCACCTCCTGTACTTTCCATCATGCCAAGCTGACAATGTAAACTTTCAGGCTTGCCACTGTTCAATCATTTTGTAAACAAATATGCAATTTGACCTTCTGTTCCAATCTGCCTCAACTCAACTTACCCTTTCAGGACTTTCTCCCTAATAAAAGGATAATGTACCTCCACATGCTTAGTCATAGCATGGAAGCCTGGATTCTCTGCCAACCATATTGCTGAAAGATTACTACTTTGCAAAGGTGTTGCATAATCTTGGGATTTGGATTCTTTAGAGTTCTTAGATTCTTTTGCCTCTGCTCCTTCAATAATGGTAGCATTGGCATTCTTGGGATTTGGCTTCCTAATCCTACTTGATCTTCTCAATTCAACTGATGGTAGCTGGTGTGCTTTCCCACACTGACATCCTGCACAAATTGTGTCTCTTCTCACTTCAAGTTGAGGAAGTCCCTTCAACATCGACGACCTCTTAATCACCATCAGCTTGGAATGGCTTACATGACTTAGACACATATGCTATAGGTCTGCTTTCTCAAATTTTTCTTGTCTTATCTACAAAACCAATCTCTGTAGACATCACAAAGGCTTATTCCAGCCTCCTTCCTTTCATCACTGGCTTTTCTATAATTTTAAGATAATGATAGACCTTGACATACTGCGAAAGCCCTGAAGATGTTAATTGTGCCACTTAAAACATATTTTTCTTTATATGTGGGACATCTTATTCCCATAAATAGAGGATTTCTCATTTTGCACTGAGCTTCCTATTGCTTTCTAGTTGTTCCTTTGAGGCATGAGTGTCTTCACCAAAGGGGTTCACTCCTACTACTAAGGATTTGTTATTTTGACAAAAATAAAGAAAATAGGATTATGTTATTATGTCCAGTCACTGCCTAAAGTCTGTCGACTCATCAAACAATTTCAATATCTTCTTATACTCAGATGAATTTATGTTGCAATGTTCAATAACAACACACCTTGTTGTTTTCTTATTCTCGTAATATTAAAAAAAATGGATTTATTTCTCCATCACCATCAATTAAGTGAAAGATTATGATAAAAGGTTCTAAAATTGGGCATACATCTCTTCTTTTTGCTCTAAACCATGAGTTTTGAATTACTTCAGTGATCGTTGCACCCACCTGAGACTTGCAATGCTTATTGGTCTCCCATTCTAATGATGCTACTATTACTCGTAAGCCAAAAATGAGTAAAGGCATCAAAAAGTTAGTTTAAAAAAAAAATTTAAAATTAAAGGATTTAGAGTTCGTATCTTTTACCTTGTGGGTAAAGAGGATTATGCTTCTCTCACACTTTATCATTTAAGTTTGTTAGTACTTAAAAACGACTCTAGATTCTCTCCACCCAAGTCGACCCGTAGTACACTGGTAGGCCCAACCGATACAGCTCTATACCGGACTGGCCGTTGACCAGTCAAACCGGATCGATCAGATCGGACTGTTGGTCGACCCGACTTGATGGGATCAGATGATTAGTGGGAGGTGTTGCTTTCTGACCAGAAGGATAGCTGCTCAAGATTTGAAAAGCTGATGAAAGCTGCCACAAGTCACGAGTGATATAATTAATTAATGAACCCAAAGCATGCCGTCGCGGAAGAAAAAAAATGCTAATCACTCAGATTTTCAGTCCAAACCCGTTTGGATTTCCATACCTTATGGAATGACCGCATCATCTTCTTGACTTCTTCTACAGACTGAGCTAGACTGCTTTAGCAATGGCAATGAAGAGGACTACTTGTCTGTCATTAAAACAGTTCTTGGTTTAGAGGTGGTAGGACTATCATATTATTGGAGTAATTTTGGATTTTTCTAACCCTTATAGAGTTTGGTCACATGAGTCGAGAGATTTCAAATCTATGGAGTCAAAATTTATAAAATTAAATGTTTGGTTGTGGAATGAAATTTGTGGATTCATCCTAAAAGACTATTTGATAGACGTGATTTTTGTATGCAAATGTATTGCTTTTTTGAAATTTAGGGATTTCACCCCTTACCCATAAATCTACAGATTCGTGTTTTTAGTGTTAAGAGGTGAATTTCTAGATTTCATGAATCTGAAAATTTTTACAACCAAACGGGTTACGGGTATAATTCTCAGATTCATGAATCCAGAAATTTGAAATCTCTAGATTCAAGTAATCAAACAGGCCCTAAAAGAATTGTGCATACTTTACAGGGTAAGATAACCTTCTCCAAATCCTAATCCAATTCTACAATGGACCGGTTTGGCTTATCTCAAACTTAATGAAAATGCATTGGCCCGATGTGTTGAGACCCCATAATTATTAACCCCATTAATTAATCCAAGTCCCCATATTATATTAGGATAACCCTAACACATCCATCTCCAGATCACTCCATTTATGTGCTAAATACCCTTATTCTGTTATTTTTTCATCACCATGGAGTTATTGTTTGGATTTTCAATAACTTTTCATTTCTCTTGCTACTTTGAATCCCATGTGGGTTTGGCTTTTCTTCTGGAATTCCCATGTGGGTTTCTAGCTTCTTTAAATCTATTGTTAGTTTTGGACTCGTTGGCTTTATTGGCAACGATTTGCTGGTGAAAATGGTGCTTGTGTTCTTGTTCTTGCATTTGCTTTTCTCTGTTTTCATACATTTGTTTCCTTAAAATGTTGTAATTAGGCGTCTCCAGTAAGCAAGAAAATAGTTTGGGTGTTCTACAAGGCTAATGCCTTGGGCATACGAGAATGGCTGGAATCAAAAGCCATCAGTACATTGTCAACGATGAAAAAGAAGGCCCAGGTTGTTGTTGGTACACTTTAAATTTGCTTCTTCAGGGCGTGACCCTCTCATTCCTTGCTCACTGTAATTCATTGGTGATGTAGAACTTGAAAAACATATTCCCGATCGCCATTTTCTGATATCAACCCCATTCCACCCGACATATGTCACGGCGGAGAGGATTAAGAAAGCCAAGAATTTATAACTTCTCTTAACAGCTGGAATTGGGTCTGATCATATTGACCTTCAAGCTGCAGCTGCTGCAGGATTAACAGTTGCTGAAGTCACTGGAAGTAATGTGGGAAAGTTTCAGTTGCAGAAGATGAGCTAATGAGAATCCTTATCCATATAAGAATTTTTTAATTTTTTTTTTACCTGGTCACCATCAAGTGATCAATGGAGATTGCAAAGTTGCTGCTATTTCTCATAGAGCATATGATCTTGAGGGGAAGACAGTAGGAACTGTTGGTGCGGGGCGCATTGGTAAGCATTTGCTCCCTTCAACTGTAATCTCCTTTATCATGATCAGCTCAAGATGGAACCATTTTAAATGGAGGCTCAGATCGGAGCAAAGTTTGCGGAGGATCTTGACTACTTTCTAGTCGTTCCTTTGAGGCATTGATGTCTTCACCCAACGGCTTTAGTCTTTGAAAAACCAAGAGCAAATTGATTTTTGGCAACTAAATTCGATACGATACCAATTTTGAATACCGAAAATTAAAGGTGTCAATTGGTGGGTTTCAATCCTCTGCTACGGCCATCTAGCGGCCGCTCCAAATGACCGCCACATGTCATACAAAAAATCAGCACCGTTGAATGTTTCTTTGTAGTCGGTTTAATGGGAAATGGAAGAAAAACTCTAGAAACCTTCAACGGTGCTGATTTTTTGTATGACACGTGGGGGCCATCTGGAGAGGCCACTCCTTTGATGGTCGCAAAGGATTGAAACCCGTCAATCGGTACGGTTTCGATATGATACCAACTTTGAATACATAAATTTAGAACTGTACCGTACTGAATTTACACAGTACGGTACGGTTTTCAGTATTTACAAAAGCGGTTCAATACGGTTTTGATATTAAATTGGTACTAAAAAACGGTTCAAACACAGTATTTAAGGCGGTACAAACAAATTTGTGACACTTTTGTTATTAGTTCATTAATATCCTAATGAAATTTTGATCAAACAATAGATAGAATCTAATATTAACAGAGACAAAACAAGTAAATCTAAGAAGATGAGTGAAGGACGAAACGAAAAATTGAAATAGGGAATTATGAATAAGATAAAGGTAAAATGTTTTAATTTGTAAAATTACATTTATATCTCCTAATTTGGTACAATACCAATTCGGTACGGTTTCGATATGTACCGACGGTATGAGTACTACATATCGAAACCGAAACTTTACCGAAGAAATTCGGTTTCGATACATCCCGTATTAAATTTTAAACTATGCGATAAAATGTGGTTTTAGACGGCGCGGTTCAATATGACTGAACAGTTTCAATACGCAATTTAACACCCATAGCTTGGATCATCTCCCCGCAAGCGGGCTATCCCCCATCCTCCCACCCTCATGGTTGAGTTGACAAAAGCTTGTCTGTGGTTTACGTGTAGCCGTGTAGGCTCAACTGTAACAATGGTGGGATGTAAGGATGGGCAATTGGGTGGAGAGAATCCGGGGAAGGATGGAAGGATCGCTGGCCGGCTGGCCCTACCTCACAATGAACCTCATTTCCAAAGTTGTATGAAGGACTCAAGGTCCAAGAGTAACTATTGAAATTACACTTTACACCTTAATCCATCTGAAAAACACATTTTAGGTTAAAAGAGGCAGATAAAAGCGTCCCTGCCTCTTCCATGAAGGGCCAGCCATGAAGAACGGAATAAGCGTCTCTCGTCTATCTACCTCTTCCTTACGTGGAAGGGCAAGTCCCATCATGCTGGAGAAACTATGCACGCCATCATACTTCGCATCTTAAAACCATCCATATGGAATCTAAAAGTGACCATCCCCACGTTGCACAAATCAGACAAGATTTCTCTTCAAACGGTCAACGATCACCATAGTCCAAATATCTATATGACATGAAAAAAACCATTATCTAGTGCAAAAACGGGTAAGGTCTGTTGTAACCTAACCCAACCATCCGGATTTGGAATAGTTGAGATAGAAAGGCATTGACCCGACCCGAAACCATTTTTAATAAACGAAATCAATTAAAACCATTTTTAACAAAAGACCTGTTGGTGTCTAGAATAAGCCGCTCAAGATTTGAAAAGCTGATGAAAGCTGCTACAAGTCAGAAGTCATTTAATTAATCGAATAAACCCAAAGCATGCCGTCGCAGAAGAAAAAAAATGCTGATCACTTGGATTTTCAGTCCTTATAAGTACATGACAGACACATTTGATTCTCCACACCTTATCACCACATCATCTTCTTTTCTTCTGAGGGACAGAGCGAGACTGCTTCAGCAATGGCAATGAAGAGGGCTGCTTCGTCTGTCATTAAAACCGTTCTTGGTTCAGGGGTTGTAGAACCATCATCCATCTCCAGATCACTTCATGTATGTACTAAATATCTTTCTGCTATTCCTGTTTTATCGTCATTGTGAAGTCATTGTTTGGATTTGCAAACACTTTTCATTTCTCTTGCTTCTTTGATCCCGTGTGGGTTTGGCTTTTCTTCGTTAATCTCACCATAAAAAAATCTTCCTTTTATCTATCGTTGGTTTTGGACTAATGGGTTTTGTTCGTGATGATTTGTGGGTGAAAATGGTGCTTGGGTTTTTGTTCCTATATCTGCTTTTCTGTATTTTCATACATTTTCTTGCTGGAAATATTTTGTAAACAGGCATCTCCAGGAAGCAAGAAGATAGTTGGGGTGTTCTACAAGGCTAATGAGTATGCCTCAGCGAATCCAAACTTTCTGGGTTGCGCGGAGAATGCATTGGGCATACGAGAGTGGCTGGAATCAAAAGGCCATCAGTACATTGTCACCGACGACAAAGAGGGCCCAGATTGTGGTTCGTATATTTTATATTTGCTTCTTCATGGGAACACCCCTTATTCCTTCCTAACTGTAATTATTTGGTGATGCAGAGCTTGAGAAACACATCCCTGATCTCCATGTTCTGATATCAACTCCATTTCACCCGGCATATGTCACAGCAGAGAGGATTAAGAAAGCCAAGAATTTACAACTCCTCTTAACGGCTGGAATTGGTTCTGATCACGTTGACCTGCAAGCTGCAGCTGCTGCAGGATTAACAGTTGCTGAAGTCACTGGAAGTAATGTAGT
Source organism: Hakea prostrata (assembly GCF_041222555.1). Taxonomy (NCBI): domain Eukaryota; kingdom Viridiplantae; phylum Streptophyta; class Magnoliopsida; order Proteales; family Proteaceae; genus Hakea; species Hakea prostrata. Next base: position 12,727,992 of record NC_142607.1, read on the forward strand.
TTCAGTTGCAGAAGATGAACTCATGAGAATCCTTATCCTGGTAAGAAATTTCGTACCTGGTCACCATCAAGTGATCAATGGAGAGTGGAAAGTTGCTGCTATTTCTCATAGAGCATATGATCTTGAGGGGAAGACAGTAGGAACTGTAGGTGCAGGACGCATTGGTAAGCTTTTGCTCCAGCGGTTGAAACCGTTCAACTGTAATCTCCTTTATCATGATCGGCTCAAGATGGAACCTGAAATGGAGGCTCAGACTGGGGCAAAGTTTGAGGAGGATCTTGATGCTATGCTTCCCAAGTGTGACATAATTGTTATGAACATGCCTCTCACAGAGAAAACAAGGTATGATTTGCTGAATGTGTTGTGAACAAATAAACAACAAATTTGAAGCCTCAGATTGGTTTTCTATATAATTCCTGATTTATCATGAATTATACTTTTTCTCAAATAGAATCTGCATATTCTGTTTCTTGTGTAACTTAGACTTTGGTTCTTAATGCATCAGAGGAATGTTTGACAAAGAAAGGATTGCAAAGTTGAAGAAGGGAGTTCTAATCGTGAATAACGCTCGAGGGGCAATCATGGATACTCAAGCAGTTGTTGATGCATGCTCTAGTGGGCAAATTGGAGGTAAATTGATAATGTTTTTTTTCCCCTTCCTTCCCATGATGAACACATAATGCTGAAGGGGAATACACCTAGAGGATTATGTCCTCTGTTTTCAAGTTAATTGGTTACCTCTCTGTTTGTTCTTCTATTGAAAGCTTGTTATTAGAGTAGCTAGGGGATTACTAATACAATTGGAGGACTAGAACCATACAATGTTATGTCCTTATTCCCATGACTAATGTGTCCTTGTTTACTTGTATTTTCAGGTTACAGTGGTGATGTGTGGAATCCACAACCAGCTCCCAAGGATCATCCATGGCGATACATGCCAAACCAGGCCATGACACCACATATTTCAGGCACGACAATTGATGCTCAGGTAACTGTGAATTCTTGAATGTTTCATTCACCCACCTTTGGCCACCTTTGATTCTTTTATTTTCACTCTCTGTTTTGTTTGCACTCTGATATATGAAAGAAAATGGTAAATTGGTGCAGTTGAGGTATGCAGCTGGAACTAAGGACATGCTGGATAGGTACTTCAAGGGAGAAGAATTCCCTGCACAAAATTACATTGTCAAGGAGGGAAAAATTGCCAGCCAGTATCTCTGATTCTGCATTTCCTCAAATATGCAGATAGCTTTCTATTCAAGGAGTCTTTGTCATGCAAATAAAACTAGGTCACTAGATATTACTATTCTGGTTCATACCCCCCCCCCCCCCTTTTCTTTGTCCTCCTTTTTGGGTGGCAAAAATAATGTAGTTGAGTACAAGCTATTCTGATGTAAAGTTTTTTGCTCTGAAATTTGAGGCCTACATGTTGACTTTGCACAATTTTGAGCACATTTGCTCTCTGGGGCAGAGATGTAGATGTATAATGGTTTCAATTCAAATCTATCTTGTTTGTCACAACCTGGTGAATCTGAAAAAGTACAACTTTCTTTTGATTGCCCATGTCTTACTCCCATAAATAACACTGGATTTTTCGTTCTGCTGCTAGTGCTTTCTACTCGTTCCCTTTGAGGCATTAGTATCTTCTCCAAGGGCTTCATCCTACTACTAGGGATTCTGGAATTGTGTCATGTCAGTGCCTGAACTCTGTACAATCACTGTCTGAAGTCTGTTGACTCAGAGAGGAAGAGACACAACACCTCGGATAGAGAATCTTTGAGATGTTAATTTTAACAATTACATTGTAGATTTGGATGTTACAAGAGGACTCCCTCTAATAATTCATGAAAAACCTGAGATCAGTAGATTTTGGTGTTCAATTGAGAAAGAATAACATTTCGATCTTACCATCTAAGTCACTCTTCATGTGAGGAGAATAGATCGGTGAATCAGATACGAGTGAGGCTGAGGCCTATGGTGTTAATAGGTAAACAGAAAGAGAGAGTTCAGCCCGTTCAAGTCATTGCATGATTCAACCAGGTGTACGAGTTGCAGAAAACAAAGTGTAAAGTGCCGAGTGCAACCCAAGTTTATAAAGCAAGAACCAAGGAACGATATTTCGGTTGAATTCGGTGGTTCGCTCATGGGCGAACAAGACGAATTGGCGAATTTCGCCGAAAATTTCGGCGAAATTTGGTGAAAGTCTCGATGGGGAAAATGCATTAAATACAAAATATGAAAAGGCAAAATGGCTGGGGAAAGTGAAAAATGCATTAAATGTTGATTTGACAAAAAGAAGAATGAGCAACCACGTGGATGGTTACAAAAGCCCATCCTAAATTTCATTTTTTTATTATCTTTTTTTAATCTAAAAAGCTGGTCGTAGTCGTTCCTCTCTCTCTTTCATTTCTTAACTTCTTCTCTTCTATTGCAGACGAAGCAGCAGCAGGGAGTTTCCAGCGTATCAACTTGTGTTCCTCTTTTTCTTTCATTTCTTCAGTTCTTCTCTTTTCTTGCAGACGCAGCAGCAGCAGGGAGTTTCCCACGAGATGAAACAACGCAACAGCCACACCACCACCATGGAGCCTTGCAGCAGGGCATTTCTGTTCCGACGATGAGATCAGAGATGAAAAATAGGAAACCAAACAAACTTGTTCCGCTAATCTTTAGTTGCTTCTCAGAGCTTCAGGGGCACCAAGATGAAAGAGAGAGAAGAAGAAGAATGAATGAATAACGAAGTGTTAAAGACGGCTTCTTCTCTTCTGTTCTACCACAGAAGAATCCTGAGTCAAAAGATTAAACGGCACACCATAGGTTGTTTCGGCAAAAATGGCGATTTTCCGGTGAAAACGGCGATTTTCCGGCGAAAACAGCGATTTTCCGGCGAAAAGTTGCGATATCGATTTCGATCCATTTTTTATTTCGCCCACCGGCGAACTGGGCGAATTTCGCCGATATTTCGGCGAAATTCGCCGAAATTTCCTTCCATGGCAAGAACATAGCAAACACAAAATTGTAAACTCAAAAAACTTCAAGAATTCCAGTTGATATGAGAAGTTGGAAATTTGTTAACTTCAGGTTAACTAGTTTTGATTGTGACGTCAATAGAGATGTCTTCAGGCTAACTAGGTTGAAAAGCACTGAGACGTCAAGAAAAAAGAAGAAGAAGAGGGAGAGATGAAAGTCTACAAGAATTATGATGAACTTGCAAAGAACAAGCAACAATTTTGCAGGTGTTGGAAGAAATTTTGTCAAGGCTGGAGGAATCATCTTAAGTAGGAACCTATCGAAGAGTGTAAGTTTAAGGGCCTCGAGTTCTAGGCATTTTAGCATTGACATGGTAACATGCCAAACTGCGTTTACTATGATATTCAAATATGTTTCCATTAGCACCTGCTGTTGCTTCTTGTAAGGTGTCTACTCAGTCCACCCTTTCTTGCTCAATTCATCGATGGTTACCTCCTGCGGAGTTTTATAAAGTCAATCACGACGGAGCTTGGTGTGCAAATTTTAAACAGGGGAGCGGGGGATGGTGGGTGATGTGGAAATTATAATTTGGGTTTCACAGGGCCTTCATTTTTCAGCCTTTTCTTGCAGGGCAGAAGCAACAACAGTTGGGTCTCCTCTCCTTCAAGCTTACAGAAGCAGGGCAAAGATATTATGGAAATTGAATGTGAAGACTTTTACAAATTTTCTTGCTTCAGCAGCAAACATTGAGATTGATCCTATCATTCAAGATATTCAACAACTTAAGAATTCTTATGTTATATGATCTTTCAATTGCATTTCAAGGGATGCTAATGCCTATTACCAATCCATGGCTTTTGAATCCTTGTAGATCTGAAGCTGCTGCTTGTATCAGCTCCTTTCTGAATAAATTTGCTTTCAATACCAAAGAACCAAAAATAATCAAGAATAATATTACTCAGAATCCCACCCTCTCACTGATGAAGACTGGATTGACATGCCCCGGACTCTGGAATTAATCCTACCTTCATCACCCTAACCTATACCACCAGGTACAGTGAAGAAGCATTGGGAACATTAGGCTAATGAACACAACCTGATCAACTCTCTTCAAAAAAATTCGCATCATTATTACAAGATCATCTAGCAGGTAATTTCATGTGAAACCTACACTACATCCACTCAGAAAGTACAGAGTCATGTAATTACACTCTTTACAACAAATGACCCCAGCTGTTCTGAGGGGAAAATGCTCCCTACTTGTTAAAGAACAGTCCCTTCTTCTTCCCTTTCCTTTTCTCAACAGCCTGCAAAAGAGTAGACCTTCATAAATATGTTTTTTACAACACATGCGTATGAAAGACAAGGAAACGCAAACTAAAAGAATGGAAAAAGAAATGGGTATTTTACATACCAAAGGAAAACTTCAACAAGGAGAATAACAAGAAGACTGTTTGGCAATTGGTAGTGCATAAAAGCTAAGAGTTTATGAAAATTGGAATAATCTTAATCATTATTAGCGTTTATAGTAGCACCCGGAAAAGAAAAAAAGAGGAAAAAAAAGAAAAGAATGATCAGGGAACCCCACATAACAGGTTGGAGATAAGAAAGTGTTTTCTGTAAGTATAAAGCCGCAATAATATAACAAGGTGTGCATTTTGGAAAAAGAATGTGAGCCTCGAGTTTAGTCAAGCTGGGTTTTGGGAATAATTTTGGAAAAAGAATGTGAGCCTCAAGATTCAGTCAAGGTGGGTTTTGTGAATAATTTGAGTCTGTATTGGACTCTTCTTCCTTAGTTAAGTGAAGTTCGATTTTTAAGTCTGGAAATTTTCCAACAAATAAAAACTATTCTGATGGAGATCCTCACAATGATAGAGGCTCCTCTAAATTTCTATGACCTTCTCCTCTCCCCTGCTTTTTCTCTTCTTTTTTTTTCTTTCTTCATCTTATTCCTCCTGATATCTATGGTTTACCAAAGTTCACAAAGAAGAACAAGGGATGAGGTACATGTTACATAAAGTCATTTGCATCTCTCAAACAAAAACAAGTTAGAAGAGTTTTCACTGAACCCTGAAGTACCATATTTCTTTTGTTTTGGCGAAATACTGTTTCAACCCAATCAGACAGAATCAGATCAGATCCAAAGGTCAAGCTGTCAACAAAGCAACTTTACACTCAAATCCTTAAAAGTTTCCCAAACTGATCCATCCTACTAGAAGCCTATAACAACTTAAGACTTTTTCATTCATTTTGTTGTCTTTTCTAGGTTATGAATTTCCACTCAAGAATCCCATGATAGAGAATAATGAGATCATGAATAAAGGGTGGGTGATCAGAATATCCTTGCTGCAAATAAATTCTCACCCTTTTCTTTTCCAGCATTTAATTAAAAAAAAGAAAGAACACAACCCACCAACAGGAATGTTTGTATCCACTCCATAATACAGGTGAGGAAGTTGTAGTCCATGTTGAGCTGTAAAGAGGGACCACCACTTTATTTGTACTGTCAACATTAGACTATGGACATAAAGCTTTAACATTGCTGAAAATGCTACTGATTATGTAGCAAAGAAAACCATCCTGACAAAATCTGCTTCATGCACTTGTGATGCAGTTGAAACGAACAAGAATGTCAGCAGCAAACCAGGCCATCAAACTAGGTTGAGGATAGACCAATCCATTTCGAGTGCCCAATGGAGTATATATGATGTAAACTGTTCCCAGGAGCAGCATGGGGCCTAGTGTTACTTTACTCCAGCCCTATGGTCCCCTAGTCATACCAGGGGTGTAACAATTTCCGTGGAGTCAAAGGTTAGGGTGCCATAGGGTCCAGTTTGTTATTAGGACCCTGGATGGCTGGATCTACTTTTGTTTTTTTATTTGAGTCATTATTTTGTGAGTTATTGAGGAGTCCTTGTCTATGTATGATTCCTAGGTAGTGAAGGAATCCCTAATTTGTCTTTTTAGGATTCCATATCTACTCTTAATCCAAAGTGGAACCTTTGAGGTGAGATATGATAGAATCCTTGTTCAAGTTAAAGTCTTTAGTCAAGTAAGAGTCTTACATAGGATCATTTGCAAGTTGGAGTCCAAGTCTGTTTTCTATTTAGAAGTTGAGTCCCTTTATGTTTTCCTTCATGTAGGCTATAAATAAGTCACTCTGGGTTGTAACAAATCAGACTTGATTAATTGAATGAAAAACAGATTTAAAGGAAGCATTGGAGTAGTGGGTTCCTAGGCGGAATCCCACGGCTGTGTGTGAATTAATATTCATATTCTGCAATTTCAGCATTCCCCTCTCATCTTCAAGCCTGCGGCAGGATTGATTCTTCAAGTTTTCTGCAGTTCAAGTCTCCTACAGAAAATAAGTACACCTCAGTCCCAAACTGTCCCCATCCATCACACCCTTCTTTTCTTTTTTTTTCCCTTGAATTTTTGGAATTTTCTGGAGACCCAAATTTTAAGATCAGATGTGCACCAATCTAATGGTTAGATCCTTCCCAAACTTTAGGACCTCACCCCCCAACCCTCGTGACCTTAGATCCGAATAAGACCCCATCCTGACCATCCAATCTCAAGATATAATTATTTTCTTGAATTTTCGTACTTTCCAAGACCCCATAAGCAAGAACCTTAATATCTTTTAATTTAGCCATCCAAACCCCCCCCCCCCCACCAAACTTGGGGGATCATATTCCTATGTTATTACTACATTCCATCCAGGTTTCAACCCATTTGGACACTTATAGACCTAAGCTTCCATCTCAAGGAATTTATCCCATACCCCCATGAGATGAGTTATATACCTTTAGGATAGTAATATACTAATTATCATTTTAAGCATATTTGATCATAAACATTAATCTAAACTTACCCCCTAGGAAATCATCCCTTCACAACCCCACATGTATGGAATTGTCCCCTACAACTCCCCTACCTACACCCTCAACTTAGGGTCCAAACCCAAAGCAATTAAATCTTCACAGTCCTTGTTGTGATGATTAGAAGGTCTAAGTCATAGCTGTAAAAGAGCTATTGAGAAGGGCAAAAGGGTTGGTGGAAAAGTGTGAAAAACAACAAAGTGAGACCCACATTTATAACTTTTCCATATAATCATTTCCTTTCCTGTTCCCCCACCCCATTACATATGGATCCCACATGTTTATTTTTCCCACCCCACCTTTGCAAACAAATGGTGCCTTAATGTATAATAAAATCCCTCCCCTAATCTTAATGGGGTAAACCTGCTCCCATGCGACCAAAGAGAGGAAATTTCATAGCTGCACTAGAAAAAGTAACAGTAAAAGCCCCCTTAAAGCAGAGCAGGTTGAGAACCATGCAAACTATGAATCTATGATACATTGTCACTCGACACTTTAAAATATGACATATCAATGTCGAATTACTTTTAGTACGAAATTTGTAAAAATAAGTGGTCTACGATTGTCTTGTAGAGTAATTGGGAAATGAGTTATGAAATCTCATTGCAAAAAATAATTCCAGGGCTGTTTGTTAATTTAAAGGTGATGTTTGTACTGAACCTATTCAGTACACTAAATAAACCAATATAAAGCTTGAAAAAAAAGGGGCGAACCCGGTGCCAAAGGCTTACGCACAAGCTAAGTCCCCCACAGGCGGGGGGTTGCATTCTTTGAAAAAAAAAGGGTTGTAACATAGCATGCATTAATTCAAAGTAAGGTCACTTAGAAGATGAAGTTATACCCGCATGATAAACAATCTCATGGTAAGAACAATGACATCCCTTAACCTGAAAAACGAAGAGAAAATGAGAAAAAATTACATATGGATACATCAGGCACTCCTAATGGGAATTGCGTAGCCAAAAATTGTCATCTCCTCAATAAGGCTACTTAAATATCCTTCCATTTTGATAGGGAAAAAATGATGCAGTACAGAGTGTAACTGTGGAAGCAGAGTAACATGCCCAAATTCCAGTATCAAGTCTATTAAGATTATTTCTTAAGGTTTCTGTAGGACCATTAGGGTGGTAACAGTTGCCTAAAAGGATTACCAGTTTAAAGGTTTACTGATAAATCCTTGATATCACAGATGATGCATAATGAAAGTTAATATGCACCACATGTATTATGGGCTTCTGAGAAATTTGACCTGAGACTAGTCACTATAGAAAGCTCAAAGGCCATAACCAAAAGATAACCTAAATATTTTGAACTTTGAAGTTCTCACAGGAAAATCTGTTTTTGGAAGGAAATGAATTTTTCAATTCTTTAATTAACTTGCAGATATGAAGTGCTCTCCTGTCACTCTCTGGATCTCAGAAATTTTAATTGAATCTTCATCCAATGCACAAGTTAAGAAGTACCAATGTGAACTTACGGGCTGTCATCTGTTCGCAATATGAGTTCCACCCTACCGGAACTAAGTACTAAAAATTCAGTTGCATGCCCAAAGGGAATTGTAACCTGCAAGAGAAAACACATGCATCAGTTACTAACTAAAACACATTTACCACAAAACAATACCCAGAAAATAGTAGGGATTTTTTCATATTCCCTTCTTGGGCAGTGGGGGTGGTGAAAATAAATAAAAAGAATTCCACTATAATATGGGCTTACTACATCCACCGTGAAAAAGTATCAACAATAGTCTTTGAATTCCACACATGGAGAAGAAAAAAATAATCTCCAAGTTTCACTCTCTCCTTCCTTGCTAATAAAGAACATTAACTAAACAAACTACAAAATGAAAAAACAAAAAATTTAGACTATAAAAGTGTGGTGCTTAGAACTGAAACCCGGAGAGGTGGCTGAAATATGAAGACTCAAAATCACTGCATAACTCAAGTTGAAAACCTAAAAGGCAGGAATTTGTGTGTCAATCTGCAACTATAACAGCAGCGCCAGAAGCTTGGGGCTTCACTAGAGAAATTCAGAACAAGACAACGACTTTAATAGAGTTTTCCTGGTCTCAGTTGTCCAAAGAAATTGAAACCAGAACAGGAAGAACAATGAACCAATAGGAGAAGAGGAAAAGATGACAGAATAAGATTATCTCACCCTTGGGATCAGACCAAGGTCTCTCACCTCACAGCCTTTGACTGGTTTTTTTCCTTCGGGTTAATATAAATGCCTCGAAGGGAAGAAGATACAAGAAAAGAGGGGGGGGGGGTTTAGCCTAGAGGCCCCAAACTAAGCAGTCTTGGAAATGACTAAAAGAGAAATATCTACGCCCCAATCAAAAACAATGTAACTGTTCCTTGGGCTATCTACAAGAGGTTTGGTGAGGCAAAAGAGAGACTATGGATGAAGCATCCTTACAAATGGCTTTCCAAATCTGATCAAGGGATCCATATTTGTGAGTGATGTTAATTTCCATCCAGAATGTGGGAGATGCAAGCACCAAGTGAAAACTTCCTTGTGGGATCAGCTATCATAGTTCCCCCAATAGTGGAGGTGATCCAGCAGTTATTAGTGGCAAAGGGTTGGGGCGTCTAGATCTGAACCAGATGGAGAAGAGGGCTTGAAGCCAGACGGGTCTGGTGAAAGGGAAGACAAAGAAGAGGTGAGGGACAGCCTTTCACTGGTTGTCCTTAAACAAAGCAACAAAACAAGCTTCTTCATTAAAATCCTGGGGAGGATCAGCAGGTCCATTACATTACACAGTTAGAACTAACAAAAAACAAAATTATGGCAAGGGGTAACTAATAACTTGTTCCCAATATAGCTTTGACTAAGCAATCAAAAACTAATTTAAAAGGCAACAATTACAGAATAAAAAGGGTGATAAACTAAGCTAGGAATTAACTTCTCATCCATTTTATCTAAACCAGGCTGTTGGTGTGGTTGGCTTTGTTGAGCCACAACACCAACAGCCTGATTGAGCTGGCCAAGCCTGTACCTAGTTGGCACTATGGCACATGGGTTGACCGATACTTTCAAGTACTCTGTTTTTGCCCTAACATGAGAGAATTTTCCTTCATTAATCGTGATCACTCCACCCCAGCACATACAAAATTTCCATAATAATATAAATGATTATTAAGTGCTTTTGAAATTTAATTTTCATTAAGAAGAACAAGGTGAGGAATCATACACTTGTGGTTTGCTGAAACTTTTCTGTGTGAATAACACCACGAGGGCCTTTACTTTTGATACTGTAACCTTCTCTCTTAATCGCCAAACTAGATGGTTCCCAGGTATCAAGATTTCCAGCCTATACATAAAACTAATTATTAGCATAAAATGTGTCATGCATCAGAAAAAAAGAAACTATCCAAGAATCATGGTGAGAAACAGCATGCTTTTAAAAAAAATTAAAATAACCAAGGGAACCAATCAGAGGATATTTGCCTCAACGCCATTCGGCCATACCGAAAAGAAAACATTATATGAAGCATGTCCATCATAAAGGGTCTTCTCTATTTGTTCTTGCATTTCAGGATCTGTTCAAAAAGGTTTTAAAAAGAAAACGTTTCAAGTTGTTAACAAATTAAAGAACGTAAAATAACAACACAATTAGAAGAAGACAAACACAATAGAATGAATTTCACTTTGTTACATAGCTTAGACAAATGAAACTTTGGTTCTATTACAGTATTACCACAAGTGATCTTTCTTTGTCCATTTGCAAAGACCTTTACAAGTTCACCCTGGTGTCAAAGAAACAAAAAGAAAAAGGTTACTCAAAAAATCGAGCATTATCACAAAATCAACAATATAAAACACCTAAGGAAACAGGCTGCATTAGTGAAATGCACTGGACCAAAAGATTTGCTGCATCCATGGAAGATTTGTGCGGAAGTCAAAGTGGTTTTGGCAGCAACAGAAACATTCTACTGGTTTTGTGATCCAGAATCACACCCTTGGACCAACTTAAACCCAAACCGGGTTCCCAGACCAAAATGAACCAGGTCCAACATGAATCATGGGTCTAGTAGGATTACTAGGAAATATATTATCTTGACATAATGTCTTTGTTTATTATTTCCAATCATAGTTGTCAAACCAGCAAGGTGACCAAAGCGATTGGGGACTCGCCTAGGCAATTAGGCAATAAAGCAGCGCCTAGGCAGCAATAAGGTGACCAAAGCGGTTGGGTCAAAATTGTTCAATATAACTACTTTTCAATACAACTACTTTCTATAATAAACCAAACAAATATTCAATAGTCACATTCAACCCTAAAAAAAGCATTCAAGAATCATAATTATGAAAAATAATTCAAAAAAAGAACACAAACATAAGTTCATCTCATCAAACCATGGTTGTCAAAGCATTTGCCTAGGCATTTACTGATTCATTGATTCTTGATGTTGAGTATGGCTTATGCTTCACATTCTGTTGCCGGCGGGCTGCCCCCAGAGCAAAAAATAGGTTCTATGTCACTTTGGGCCTTGGAGTTCCTTTACAGATTGGTCATCAATTAAGCGGTTGAAAAACCGCTTTGTCGCCTAGGCGGACGCTTTGACAACTATGTTTCCAATTGCTTCAAAGTTAGATTCATAGTCTCTAGTTTCTAGTTCTTTTCCGTACTTGAATTAGAAACCTAGTTAGAGAGTCTTATTGTGAGTAAGTCTTTTATTTTCATTATAAATATGATGTAATTCCCCATCGTTAGACAGAAATTGGAATTTGGAATATATGAGGAGTTTATGGTTTTGAGAGCATGCGTGGCTGTGTGTGTCCATGTTTCTTCCCCCTTCCCCTCTCTTATATGATCTCCCCCTTCCTCTTCTGCCTATCTTTCTAACTCTCCCCTTGTGAAGGCCCATCATAGCAGACCCCTTTCTCAGGTTTGCATTATTTTGATCCTGATGGAAGTGATGTAGCACTAGAACTAAGATAGGAAAAGAAATGGTAATGAGATGCGTTGTGGATATTTCTTAGGATGGAGGATGATGTGTATAGGCTTATGTTCAAGTTTGGATGGATCCTGACGGTGCATACAGCATACGGGCTGTAGGTAGGTTCTTCGGATGAGGGTTTCCCAAAAACCTGGGGGTGGGGCCAGGGGACAGGGGTGAAAGAAAGGAAAGAAAAAGATGGCAGAAAAGAGGATGTCTAGATATTACTCACCAGATCAGGGTTTGGCAACTAGGATATGACTACCCTAGAAGTCCTCTCGGATATTATACACCAAGACAACTGGATATTACACACCAGCCAAGGTTCTAATGATGGAACCCAGCAGTTCAAAACTCTTTGCAAAAGAAATTTGCTAATCATATAGTCAGTCTAATTCTGTTCTTCCACATTGAGGCATTAAATAGAGGCTTAATGGCCTAATTACAAAGTGCTAAATAAAAAATGAAAGCTAACGCTAATTAAAACAAAACATTACCTTGAATCGGAAAGTGTGAATCCTAGATAAATTTCTGAGTCTCTGACTAAGCATAAAAATAAATACGGCACAAAATGACCTATACGGCCAAACTTAAAGTGACCCAATGTAATATCCTTTTTAACCAATTGAACCGTTGGTTCAATTAAAAGACAAAAGACTGAAAATAAAATAAGCAACTAACCTACTTCGTATTTGAGCTAGATACCCTATTACAGGCCCATTAAGAGGCCATTTCACTTTAAATCTCAAGGATCATGGACCCATGACCTATGTAACCCAATCCTAGGCTTCTTCCTTGGAAAACAAGTCTAAATTGGTGCTGTCATAGTGCCCCAACTTTCATATTTTAGGCCACCCTATTGGCATTGTGTCAAATGAAGAGTATGTAATCAAAGTGATACAATAATGTCCACCAATTTTTACACTACTCTTATGTCCATCTAGTTGGTCGCATTATGTCACAAGCATCAATCACCACAAAGAGAAACGGAAAAGAAAATCATCATAATTAGGCAGTACGAAAATTTAGGCCAGAATGAGTACCTTGCGCTTCCTGCTATCCAGAGGTTGGACCTCAACAGCAAGGTATGAGTCAACATCATCAGCAGTAACCAAATAGTTGGGTTGTTTTGCCCCTGTATCCATATGTTTTCTAAGACTTGGATTTTCAAATAAAATCAGAAAACGAGACACCTGTTTATGACTTAAAAAGGTAGAAAAACTTACCGTCGATGTATTTCACTGACCCATCATCCAAATAGCGTACCCACTGGCAACATGAAAAATGCAACAATATTTCACCGGACTTACAATTTATAAAACAACAAAACATTTTCCAAAACTAGCAACTTCAAGCAAAAGTACCGCCTCTTCTTTTTCTTTTCTCTTTCCGGTTGGAGGTTGGTGGTGTGTGCACTATGCCAGTGTTTGAATGGATACATGAACTGGTTTCATATATACAATGTTTACTTTGAAAGTTTAAACATAAACGTGTCGCTAGAGGTCCCAAAAAAAGATCCCTTTACGCCCCCCCCCCCACCCCAAAAAAAAATGCATTCAATGCAAATTACCAATTTCCCTCAACCCTACCTCAAAGTTACAACTGGTTGTTCCATTAATGGAGTAGCCACTTGTCTGAAGTTCTCGACCAGGAAAAACTTCTCCTGAAATTTGAAGGCCTTCAATGGCTGGTAGAGGATCATCTTCTGCAGCTGAAACAGAACACTAAATAATCAACATGAAGCTAACAAAAGAACGTTGATACAAAGATCAAAAGCTGAAAGTTCAACTAAGGTTTTGCCTTCAGAAAATGAGGAAGAAGGTTCCTCCAGTACTGGTGGTAAATAAGGAGGATATGCAGAATGCGGATCATCATGCACAGGTGTCATAAAAGGAGAGTTTCCAGACCCCCAATTGGAAGAAGGACCTCTTGCATTCTGGTTAGTAGCAGCATCTGGATCATCCATCTCATTGCCACAAACAGGATCATTGAAGGCGAGCTGTTTGTTAAAGGACTCTTCAGCAAAATGACTGCCATGAGAATCACGATTAGAAACCAGAATTTGTGTAGGAACATCTTGGGCTGCAAAATTCCTACAATAGAAGAAACAAGCCAAAGAAAACATCAGCTACGACCAGAAGAATTGTACTGCTACAGCATCCAAGGAGCCACAACCATATATAACACCAATAATTTCCAAAAAATTACAAAGATTCAGAAAATTTTGTGAATATACATTGTGCCCAAGATTTCCTACAAGAATGAGAAACTTGATTATTGTGGATGACCGTTTGAAAGAAGTTCATAGGAGAAATTGAGACATGAGTTTCTTGGATACAGTAGCTATTGGATTCTTCTTTCTCCCACCAGTTAGCCATTGACCTTAGAATTTTCTTTTTCCATTATTATTTATTCCTCTAAATTCCATTTGCTCCCCAAAAATAACCATGTAAAAGGAACGTTTCCAGGTGAAACCAATGTAAAGAAGAGTGGAAGCAAAATTTCACACCACTGGGATCTAGTACTTTAAATCCCACACCCAGTTTCTAATCCTCCACAAAAGCAAAATAAAATCTGGATGATCTTCCAAAATACAGCAGTTCTTAAAAAAAGCAGTGGTTTTTAGCAACGCTCAAGAACTCAGCTCTGGACACCAACTAGGTCAGCCAAAAAATTGAGTTGGACAAAGATCACATATGCAAGTTGGTGATCAGACCTCATGATCAATAGATGCATAGCACAACCAGCAACAATGATTGCAGAAAATATCACATATCGTCATTGAGGACTCCAAAAACAGATTCATCAGGGGTTGTAAACCGTGAATAGACCGATACCATGTGAGAGGAAAGAAGCTAACCAATTAGAAGAAAATAGGTCACATCCAATAAGCAGCAATAACCTTTATTTAAAAATGATTAGTTGTCAGGGCGACGCCTAGGTGTCTGGGTGCTACACTGCTGCCTAGGCCTCCACCAATGGCTGGCTGGTTTCTCCTTAGTTTTCAACCCCCTGGAATGCGTTGCCTCCCAGATGCCAATGACTTTTAATAACACGACTAGTTATAAGAAAATCCCCCAGCTTATGTGTATTTACACACAACACAAAAGACTGACTTGTGGTTAACCTTTACAATAGTTAACATTCAACACTTACCAAAAAAAATTATTTCGTAAAATTACTCAGTCTGGTCCGAACTAGTATAATGATATATGGGAATAAAGAACAAGGCATAAAAGGCAATACCTTCCCCCACTACCCAAAATACGGTTTTTAAAAGCCATTTTATTCACAACGTGTGCTTGTGCTTTCTGACCTCTAACATTTACTGGAAGCTCGTTAATTGAAGAAGAGGTTCGAGCAACATCCTCATGCTTCCTCCTGACACAAAACCTTCTCCAATATCAGCCTATGTCTATTATTTCATCACTTCAATTAATGATCATAGTCCTTGGTTTAACGGTAAAGGCAAAAACTTCATCTAATTAATGAGTGGTATGTTTGAGTATTAGAGTTTATTGGCCTGCAAGCAGGAGCATAGTTTGATTTGCCGTTACCCCACATGTTTCATTGCTACATTGTTCAGCAGTAAAAGATCCATCACAATATTTACTATTACGGCAAACATTAGAACAAAATTACTGCACAAAATGTCCGATCAAATAGGTTAACCAACAAATGCATTAGCTGAGACTTTTGCACTTCATTTACCTGCCTGCAGAAGTGGAGGACCTTCCGACATTATCCAGCTCCAGATTTTTTGTGGCATCAGCAGTGAAAGGGGCCCAACCTGTGGTTGTCTGAACATTAGAAGGAGAAGGTGTTGGTGCCTGCCCACGCATATATGTTGGCTGAGGCACCAGTTCAAGCCCATTATTGTTCTGAAACGGAAACATAAAAATTGAAGCACAGCACCTAAGTGATAAAGGAAGAAGATGAGCATTCCATCATGAAGAACAAAAGTTAAAAGTATACAAAGACAGATGACCATACTGAAGTATTTAGTGCAGCATTAAGGGAATGAGCTGGTGAGGCTGGATGGAATGCGTCAGACTGCCATGGGGCTAACTGATACTGAGACTCCTTTAACTTGGTCTGCAACATGAATATATATATATATATATATATATATATATATATATATATATATATATATATATATATATATATATATATATATATATATATATATAAAACCCTCAAATAAGCCCATCTATTTCCAGCACAGCAAATATGTAATACAGCTAAAAATCTGAAAGTCATCAAGAAGTGAGGTAAGTTTTCCAACACAGAAAAGCCTTATGGCACCAATTACAACTAAAACCCTGAATAGCAGCATTGTGATCCTCCAAGTATGCAATATACCTCAGTAACAAGAAGTTTCTCCTGCAAATGTCTAAACAGAACCTGCAATTGGAAAAGCTAATCATGTAAGATACCATTTATATATTTGTATGGAAGCAATTATATGCAGCATTCTTAATCACTTTCAGTTTATTGGTAATAAATATTTCATTTACTACTATCTTCTTGTATAGGTTATACCTCAAGTTCTCAGGTCATCAAACAGAACTTAGGAATTTTACCTTTGAATCTACAGATGCTCCCCACTCTTTCCCCAACACACACATGCAGAAAACAGTAAACAAAAAACAGAAAGCCAAAAAAACTACAAACAGGAACTAATAGAAGTGAAAGTCTATAGGCTCAAATCTTTGATACATTATAATCCACACTTGAATCTTTAAAACACACACACACACACACACACACACACACATGCACACGCAAAAAAAGAAGGCCACCTCTAGCCTAGTCTAAAATTGCCACAAAGGAAAACAAAATAGAAGTTCCATAGAGAGCTGGATCAGAGGTTCTATAGCAAGTCCTGCATCTGCCTCCTGTATTCTCCTTGTAATTTCAATGAAACATTCTGCAAGTTTTTGGGATTTCAAAAAGTGATAGTCATAACAGTCCTGACCACAAGGGGCAGACACAGGACAACTAGTCAGCATTGTAAAAAAGTAACAATGTGAATTAGTTAAGAAAGAAGGGAAAGGAAAAGATAGAAACAATGTGAAATGAAGAGAATTGATTGGAAGCAACAGACAATAGACTCAGCCTTATTCCAACTTAACAGGGTCTGCTACATGGATCCAGTCAAAACAAAGCAGGAAAAATAGAGGTCAAAACATAAAAAGGAAGATGTTGAATAGAAAAAAAGGGGGGGGGGGGAGTTGATAGAAAGTAAGATGAAATCAAAAGGGATCATACGCAGCCCAGAAAGTCCTGAGAATATCAGCCAAACAGGGTCTGCAATATAGATCCTTGCCCTCCAATAGGCTCTATCAGATGTCAAATGAGGAACAGCATGCAGATCCTTTCTCACAACTTCGATCATTGTCAATTCAGGCCTACACCTAGCTATTTTAGCTCCTTAAATAGGGACCATATTGCTCCTCATTACTGGTGCATTCCTTGGCTTACATTTAACAATGCTCGACTCTATCAGAGCTTGTCATTGTCTTTACAGCCAAGCTACACTATGGGGCAGTTAGGGGGCAATGAAAAGAGTTAAGCACATAGCCCATGCCATCCTCTGCTGTTATCATAAGTTTCATATATAAATAAAATAAAAAACAGTGCTCATGAAAAAAATAATGATGTGAGAAATGGTGTAAAAAACCAATATTTTAGAAGATGGCTTGACCCACTGATAATAAAAACTGATTAGTTATTACTTATTAGCATTCACCAAAAATATGTGCATATACCAGTCAGTCTAAAGAACATGCATATACTAGTTGTGTGCCATTACTTCTACAGACACACTATGGTGGCTCATTCAGCCATCGCCATATACATCAAATCACCCACATGATCCCGAGTCGTATAATGGAGAGTTGTACGACTGTGGATGCTTACACAATAGCCAAATAGGTGTTCTAAACTTTCATGCTTTTCAAATTTGGTGTTCCAGTTATATGCATCATCTCATTGAAAAATCCAAACATAAGTGAGCTTTTTAAGCAGTAAAAATCAATTCCATGCATCTTGAAGTTGGTGCAATTCAGGACACTGGGGTATGATATGCTTTAAAGCAAAATCATCGCCACTTATAAATAAAATATGAACATCCGATTAGAAACTGGCAAACTGTATCTGAGGCATGAATACTATATTAATAATAAATAAATTGAGGACATCATGATTATCATGCAGACCTTAAGATTATTAACCATAGATTGTGCATCAGGCATAGGCGTCTGCAAAGAATATTCTGCCAGAAGAGGAAGCAAAGACGAGACAAATATTGATCTTTCTTGATGTGCAGCCTGAAAGAAACAGAAAATAAGTCTCAAATTTTATTTTAGTTTGATCAAGCCAAAAATATGGCTGGAAAAATTAAATGCTACACCTAGTCCCTTGTTCAAACTTGTACTGTCATAGAAAACATATTGCTGAAACAACTAATAAATTACTGAGCTATACGAGAGCAAGAAACAAAAATCATCTCATTACTTCCCAATCATCTTTAATTCTTCTTTTTTTCTTAAATATAAGCTTTCACTAGCTATGCATCAGGTAAACAATGATATATATAAAACATATGTCAGTTATATCAGTACAAGGAACCTCAACCAAATCCTAACCAAAAAAAAAAGTACCTCTAACGCATAGGTAAGACGTATGTTTTCTTCAATTATATCTTGTCTGTATGAACGAGCTCTTGATGCCTCATCAATCAGGTCTTGTTGCTGCTTATCAAAAGCCTAAAAGCAACCATCAGGTTACCAAGAAAAACAAAAATCAGCAAAAACTTGAAGGTCACAAAGTAAAAAAACAAAATTGCACTCATATTAAACACAAAAAAGCAAGCTAAAGCGAAGGTTCACCTACCAAACGCATGCAGGCAATTCGTTTTTCCAGCACATATTTGTCATTACGTATTTGCATTTCCTATAAATGATAATCAGTGCCTTCAGTAAGCATGTGACAAGGCACGAGATTGAAAATGAATACCTGGGAGGCAATTGAGAACAAGATACATTATTCTTACCTTGCTGGAGTATTCAGCAAGACGATTCCGCAGCTGCCTAATCTCTTCTTCATGCTCCCGGATCTTGAGAACAAGATCCTGCGACAAAGATGGTAACCTGTACATCAAATAATTAGACCAAATTATGCGACAAACAATGAAATTTTTCTTGAGGGGAAAGAAAGTACTTATATTAAATCCCATTCCTCCTTTTGGCAGATCCTTTGGGAAGTATGACAAGGGAACCAAAAAATGTATGTCATATCGCGTTGTATGTGATGTTGAGTACCTGGTAGGAGAAAAGGATGTTGAAGATGGGGAAGAAAACTGGGAAAAGCCAGCAGCGCCTCCAGATGTCTGTGCAGCAGAAAGTACCTTCAAATTCCCATTTACCTTGTTACCATCAGAATAGTGCCAGCTTTTTGACTGAGCCTGTGTGACAGGGTCTTCATTTTTTGGCAATGTATCTTGGTTAAGAACTAGCATACCATGTGGGCCAAGTGATGAAGTATTATCCATCCATCGGAGCCTATCTTCTTGATCCTCTACAGGTGAAATGGATTCACTTGGTCTGTAGGGTCCCAGATTATGCTCACTTAATCCATCTGAATGAGGTCTAGAATCATCTGATTTCTGCCAAATGGACAGGCTCTCTTTTTTTAAAGTTTGATGAATGAATTATTTTATCTATAAAGAAAAGCATATGATAGTAATACAATAAACACAGCCTCAGAGGCAAACAAAAATCTGTCCCCTAAAACTTCATGATTCAAGTGATCCAAGAGACAATAAAAGTAACAAGCCATAAGGGGGGAAAAACAGTAAACTAAAGATACAGGCATATGTTTCATGAGAATATATACTACAGGATACCGTATAATTGGTAATTATTATGATGGCCGGGCCTCATCTAGGATTTGCTTCTGCATGGAAGGCTCTTTGATTCAAACCAATTCGATGGATCTGTTGTGTTGGGTTTTCTTTTAAGATAGAAAGGAAGAGACAGCAATCAATGGAACAACAATGACATTGAAGAAAGGGAGTCATTTGGATGAAGCGATGGGAAAGAGGAGAGAAATATGGGGGATTCTAGAAACAGAGAGAGAGGGAAATCTCAGTCTCACTTCAATGTCAAAAGGAAAACTGGTATTCCATCAAATCATATCATAGGGACAGTTGAACCTTAAATATGTTTGCCAGAATCAGACAAACCTTGTCTAAAAACAAGTAAAAGAAGAAAAGACAAACTAGAAATCGTTGCTAGATGCACCCTAAGGGGGCAAGTATATTTCTTATTGTTGTTCACCCTCATATTTTTTGTGGTCTATATCTCCAACTGTAGACTGTATTAGTGGAGCCAAAACATACCAAAAACAAGGATGACTGACAACAGCCCTGCATCCCAAGGAGACCATAAAAACTAAATAAAATAGAAGAAAATCATTTTAGTTTTACTCAATAGAATTGATATTAATCGTCATAGAAAAACGAGTATTAAATGATGGCTTAGGGAGACAATGACTGTTTCCAAGATTTTAAAAAAGCTTGTAAGAGTATTTCATGGCATTTTATGTATCATTAAACATGTCAAAGATGTAAGAACTGTGGAGGCCAAGATAGTGAATTCCCAATTACAATTGGATTAATATTAAGGATCAACTTTAAGCCCTTACTCATTTGCTCTTCTCGTGAATGATTTAACTAGAGACGTATTCAAGATGAGATTCCTTATTGTATGCTTTATTCAAATTAAATTATTTTGGTGGATGGTGACAAAACAAGGGGCTAGCACCCAGTTGGAATTATGGAGATAAACCTTGGTTTTAATTTAAGTACAAAGAAGATGGATTATAAGGTGTGTAACTTCGGTCACACAAGGAAAATAAAGTGGTGAAAATTAATGAAATAAAGATTTTGCAAAACTCAGTAGGATAAATAAGAAATGATTATATGACTAGTATGATGTATCAAGTGGAACGTTGGCCAGATAGGAAACATCACATAGACAAACAGTGTAAGGAGATGATGAAGATGAGATGCATGAGTGGCAAAACTAGGAAGGAAAAAGTAAGAATGATCATATTAGAGCTGATTCTGGAGTCGCTTTGATACTTTATCAGTTCATAAGAAAGCCATTTTAACATGGCATGGCCATGTTTAACGAAGGCCCTTCAATGAACCAATACAGAGGAGTGATTCGATTCAGAATGGAAGAGCTAAAAGAATTGGGGCAGACCTAAAATGACCTTAGAAAGAGAAATAAGAAAAGTCATGTGATGCAATTAAGATTGTCCAATGCGGTCAATTGTGCTTTAGATTTTAGAAGACTTTATTTTGGCCCACAGGCCTAATATATAAGTTCATAAAGTTGAAGTAATGTCAATGCATGGGGTCAGCAGTTAAATTGAATGTTTGAGTTAGATGAGGATACTTAATAGTTAGAGTTTTGAGTTTATTACTCATAAAGTGATTAGTTCGCAAATCAGGAGTCTCTCTCCAATATTTGTCTTTTGACGTCTTTTTTTTTTTTTGGGAAACTTTTAGAGTGATTAGGAGTACTTTCTAAGAATTTCAGTGTCGTGGAGCCATGCATATGGGATTGACATCCCAATTGCCCAAACCAGATTTCTCTCCACTCTTCTTCCACCCTAGAAGACTGATGTTACTCCTCCCTCCAATTCCATTTCCATCAACCTGATTATTTTCCCTTGACAATGAAGAAGCAGCTCTTCCTGATCATTAGAAACACTAGATTCCTTTTCCACCAAAAAAAAAAAAAACACTAGATTCCTTCATCTTCTTCTTTTCAAATTGAGAAACACAACACTAACTTGCCGCTAATTCAATTCCAAGCTTCCAGCACACTTTCTGTCATTAAACTTAACATAAAGTTAACTGATAGACAGCCTACATCAACCTAACCTAACCTTACCATAAAACCGTAGTTCCTACCAAACCCTAACCCTTATTTGACCTAGAAACCCTAATCTGGCTTCTAGTTGGATCCTTTCCCATCTAAAGCTACTATAAATGCAAAGCTTAGCCTTGTATAAAGTATGACTAGAACCAGAGCTGATTGGAGGGCAATGATCCATGTAGCCATTCCCATTTAGTTGGGATAAGGCTGAGTTTTTTTACCTGGGATAAGATGCCTTAAAGAAAATCCCTGCTTGCCAATCATGGAAATAACAATTGCAATGGATGTAGATCTATAGCATAGATTGAGAACTCACTAATGCCTTGAAAGTATCTCTCTTTATTTTCTTTTTTCTTTTTTTGTTTGGGAGGGGGGGGGAGGGGTGGCAAGACAATGGGATAACCCTGATATCTCATTCATGTCTCGATATCTTGGCAAGATGTCAGTAACATTTTGGTACTTGTATGTTTCCAACAAAAACATGACTTTAATATAGCCAAAAGAAACTGCACCAAAGCAGCAAGATCTTGATCCAATTTGGTTTTTTGCCTAACCAAGTTGAGCTCTAAAACCAATTTCCCAAACCATGATATGTAGTGTGGAACTTATTATTAGTAATGATTACAACATTAACAGGTAAACCACCAAACACAATATCCCCCAGATGTATTATTCTTCTCAGTCGCATAAGCTCAAGTGCACGACTGTTTGTAAGTGCAGAGACTCATCCTCCTCCAACACCCCCCCCCCCAAAAAAAATTAATAATAATAAATAAAAGAAAGAAAGAAATTTTAGTGTACGTAATCTTGTCTGCATCTGCCAAACTGCAATGGAAATGCAAAGGAGGGTGGTCATTGCAGAAAAGAATCGTTTTAGAAGAAGCTTTCCTCATTAGAGGTGTTTGCCTCTCCTTTCAACAATTTGGAATGGGACATTTTCTAATAGTGCTATAACTCAATATTAACCAGAAATACACTTCCTTTTCTTCCTAGAAGTTTGATTTGACAGCTAAAAGTAATCATTGCAACCATTCCTTAAAACAAAGCTCACCATGGAAACAAGCCTTTACTTTTAAGAGCACATTGAATTATAGGAACAGATTAGAGAAACTATTGTAAGACATCAAACAGATCCCAGACCAGAAGGCAAGAAAGGTCTATTCAGGAAGTGTTATTTTCTGTTATTACTTCTTAATTATTTACCAGGACTATCATATCCTGGATTTCTGGCCTGCATTTCTTAGTAACACCAGATTTTAGATGTGTCAAATCCACCTATGGAATTCCTGTGACAAGTAATATTGCTCCATGGTCTTCATGTGAAAGGTAATATTGTCCATGGACAACATCGGATGGTATGTGCTGTTTTTGCCCTTCTGATACCGAGAGTATTATCCATCTCTTCTCTGAGTGTCCTCAGACTAAGCATGTCTAGCTTAATGGGGCCCATGTTTCTTCTCATTTGATGCTTATTCCATGCTTCATTGGGAGGTTAAATCCTTAACATGGTTTCTTAATGGGTTTATGCTTTCATGCTATTATATATGGAGAATGAGGAACCAAATATTATTTGCTCACTCTAAAGCACAGCCAGTATCTCTTATTAGTCAGATTTCTTTTTGGGTGACCCAGTTAGATATTTTGCTAAATTTAGGTTTTGTCGTTTGGTCTGATTCATATAAGGTTGGTGCAGTCATTACCTCATCCCATCCTGCCTCCCCTCCTACTTGGAATGCCCTGACTATGACCTCCTTAGTCATTGCAGGGTTGGCCTCCTCCACCTCAAATGAAGGGAATTGGATATTTTTGTTTTGTACACAGAGGAGAATGCATGGCTTTACGTTTGGGATGTGCGCCCTTCACTCAGTTACAGAAGGTGCTTATCATGGCATTTTAATTTGGGTTACAGCCTTAAAGGAAGCATAGAAGTTGCAGCTTGAGGTCAAGTGGTCATCTGTACTTTTCCTTTTTGGTACAAAATTCTCCCCAAAACCCCATGATCCTTGGCCATACTATTTGGTCTCCTTCCTCTTGGACATCTGAAAATACTTGGCATCTGACGTTATGTTTTGTCACCCCCCTAAGTATTTATGTCATATCCTATCCTTGGAAGTACGACACAAGGCTGCTCCAGGTTGTATACCAAAGATCCGTATGTAACACTTACAACAATTAATGTTTAAGTGTTGTTCTGTTTCATCAAGAAAAAAAAAGGTACCTATGGAACTAACACAATAAAGAGTTGTGGCAAACAGGTGCTGCGCTGTTAGAAGCATAACTTCAGGATCATCTGCTCCAGATGTTAAGACATCAAAGGTAACGTAGTCAAGAAACATCAAGCTTTGTAGGAAAAGTGAATTGATATTAGTGCAGCTGAAAAGGAGAGTGTTGAGGAGGATGGGTGATATGATTCAGATCGGAGAAAAGGAAAGAGTTAGTGGTGATGAAAAACAAGCATATCTTAGGACTGGCAACAAGTATGACTTCGTATAGGATTTATTGGCAGTAAGTGGATTCTTGTAGCTGACCCCATCTAGTTGGGATAAGGCTAGGTTGAGTTGTATTAATGAACTGTCCAATTGCTTCACTGTAATCAGTGAGCGTGTGCTAAATTTGGATTTAGATTCCAACTTTTAGCTAAATATGGAAGATAAATATTATTCCTATGGAAGCTAAAAATAAAAGCACTTACATATCTTTCTAGTTCCTCCGCTTTTCGTTGAAGTTCACTCCTCAAAAAATTCTTCTCTTCTGCCTAACAAATGTACAGCAGTTTGACAGTTAGTCACCCATTTCAGGCAATCAAACCAAATATGACCAACATACATAAAGATATTATCAACCTAACCAGTTATGATTAACTATGGGAAATCTTACTGTTGATCAAGCCCTAAATCTTGAATTTTAAAATTACAGTAGTAAATTCATATACCTTTACCACCAAAATTTTTAAGAAAACAAATAATGGTTTCACCTAGGCTCAATCCAGTTTGTTTACATTTTCAGCTAATTACAGTGTCCATTTTGTATATAAGTATGGCAAGGAAACCCTTTAGTTCACCTTCCAAGCTCCAACTAACGTCTAAAGTGTTAATATTTTTTTTTTTGGCCAACATTCTTTTCTTAGATATTCTACTTGACAACTCCTCACATCCAAGTTGAGCTACCTTCAGTTTGTCTGGACAAACAACAACCAAAAACTCAAAAACCACTAGACTACTCAAGCTTAAAGACAGTTTACCTGATAAAATGAACAACACAATTTTGAAGACAAGGTTTGATCCAATTATATAAAGCCAAGACAGGTCCATCCTGTACATTACATGTAAATGTGAGCGCATCTGCGTATGCACACACATGCAAGGCTAAGACTGAATCCATAGATCTCAACAGTCTACCCTTGATTAGTAAGATTAAAATGAATGCCCAACTCCCATCCGTAGGCCTCTGGTGTCCAATTCCACAACACTTTGATGGTTCAACAATAAGTGTAATTGCTAGTTAACTGTACAATAACCTGCCACAAACATACTCAGCAAAAATGATCATCGGATAATCCTGATAGGATGGTTTATGGAAGTGAAATCCGTAACCCTCTGAGACCAGGTCTACAAAGAACGACAAGATAAGGTGGCCGGTGCGAATATGAACATCATACCCACAAAAACTGAGAAAGCCAGAAATGCTAGAAGAGTTCACTTCACGTTCACTCCTAAAGAAGACTACATTTCGAATACAGTATACTAAAACTCAAGAGAAACAATTTCATTTCGATCGTTGAAACGTTAACCTGTTGCTTGATGGCGCTCTCAGCAGCTTCAAGTGCCTTTATGAGCTGAAATAGACTTTCATTGGAATCATCATGGACACCCAATTCAGAGAACCTGTCGACTAAATTAAAAATTCCGGTCTCAATCGGAGAACTCGACTGAGATCGAGTATCTCTACCATTATCCAATCGGTTCTCAAGGTTTCCTCCGTAATCTACCATGGCTAGAAGCCTAGAACAAGTTACTTCCAACTCAAGTCCCTGTCAATATATCAGTCCCATCAAATCGACCAAAACCAAATCATAAGAGTAACAGTGATGAACATATTTGAACAAGCTCAATAGGATTTGCGATCGATAAGAGCTTCTTCAACCCAAATCTAAGAAATTGACCCGTTTTAATGCTAAATATAAAACGCGGCAGAGGGTTTTGAAGAGTTAAGTCAGTCTCATTCAAGTTCTTGCTGTGTACAACAAAGCATTATGTTTACAAAAAAAAAAAACAAAGCATGATAAGATATTTTTTTTTCTTTTTTCTTTTTCTTTTTTTCCCTCCAATCAGAGACGAACTTCCAACTTCCAAGGGCAATATATTCCAGGTCATGGATACCCTTGCTTTATTCAACCCAAAAAGAAAGAAGAATACCGTTCCTTTTGATGGGCATCACGTCACTGGGTGGAGTGATAATCTTGACCGTCCAATTGTCACGCATTAAATTAAACAAAATCAGGAGTGCAGACGTTGGACAATGTAATTAATAATGTTATTTCTTTAAAAAAAGGGGAAAATATATTTTTTTGGATAAAGAAAAGAAAAAGGCCGAATCCGGGTATAGGTTTTCACACTAAGGCTGCGCTTGTTTGCTGGAATAAATGTGGGGTGAGAAAAAAAAGAATGGAGAAATTATTGAAAAAAATGTAGATTTTTTATTTTTTTCTTAAATCCTAAAATTGTAGATTGTTTGGTTGCTTAGGGGTGAGAAAGTAAGAGACAAACTTTCTTGAATCAATAAAGCTTATCTGGTAAGGTGACAGCCTGACTTTTCTACCCCAAGGCTTTCTAAAACCCCACAAATTTGGTGGGGTTTTGTGAAAAAGTTTAGAAAAGTAAAAAGTGAAACCCACTACTATTACTTTTCCACTAAATCTTTTCATTTCCCTCATCCCACTACACATGGAGTCTACATGTTTTTTTTTTCCATCCTTTTTTTTTTCACCCCACCTTTGCAAACAAATGCACCCTAAGAGTACATATTCGATAAGTAAGAGATAAACCAATACGTTTCAATGAAGAAGTCATAAATTTGACTCACTTATGACAATATATAAAATAATCTGTTATAATAAAAAATAAAAACCAAGGAGTGAATATGATCCAACAATATTTTATAAAAAAAAAGAAGATATAGACGTAAATCATACTTGTTACCCTGCAATGCATATAATCCATATAGGAAAGCACTAGAAACATTTCCTAAATAGGAGCTTAGATACAAAAATGTCAAAGATTAGGTCTAATATCAATGGCTAAATCTAACACATGTTTATGTAGGATATCCACAAGCTTCTTGCAATCCTTCTATCACCACACCATGAACACCTTTCACAACTACAACTAACATGGCTTCTCTCATTGCCTTTGCCTATGCCATTAGAGTAGATGTAATATTAATAGAGGTTGATGCTGCTAGGATAGGGGATCCCTTATAATCTCTTATTATAAAAGTCACACAAGAGGGTTTGAAAGCTTTTTGACTCAATTAGTCATTTTTCTTAACTAGTCTTACCTTGATAATTTCTATAAGAGGTTGTTTCAATACCCTTGCAAAACATGACCCAAGAGCTTTTTTTTTTTTCTTTTCCCACCAAGCAAAGGTTTGAGATTATGGTGTGGTACTCTCACTTGAGTTGTGACTTGGTAGCAAGGTATGAAATTTCAGCAATAGTTTGGGTTTCGATGATTGCTAAAACTGCCAAAACCCCGACATATCGCCGAAATTTCAGCGAAATTGGACGTGGGTTTTAGTGGGATTCCAACAATTATCCCTATGTCTATGACAAATTGAGATACTTCTAATAATCATATCCAACTAATGCGTCATTCAAAGCTTCGACTCACCCACCCCTCTCTTGTTCTTTCCCATCTTTCCACCAACTAGCCACTTGAGTGTCTACCATCTCGAATTCGCTGCCAATGAATAGAGTTTAAAGCATGCAAGGAGGTGGGTGTTTCTTCTTTAAACATGTCTAGATGTAGGAGTGAGTGTGTATGCTTTTCTCAATTTGTTTTATCACTCAGTCTTTCACTTTGTCTTGTCCTTATTAAGTCTTTGACCTTATTCATTTATTATCCCTTACCCTTATACTTGTGGACTAATCGTTTATTGACTTCACATACAAGCATTTGACCCTTTTTTTAAATGAACTAGTAAGTCATTCATTCGAATTTTCGTTTATAATTGATGAAAAATCGTCAAAATATCTCGAGATTTTGATAAAAAGGAAAAATCGTCGATTTTTTGCATACATTTGATAAAAATAGTATCGCTGCCCCTTTTCATACCGCCGACTTCCGAAACGGCCCGATTTTTCCTTCCATGCTTGGGAGGGGGATCAAGTTGTGGCCTTACCCAAAATAAAAGCAACATTTATTATGTTGTATCATAAACATTTTTGTGTCATATATCAAACATTTAAAAAAATATATTTATATATATATATAATTAAACATACGGATGGACTTTATACCTATCGCACTCATCACAAATGTAAAGAAAAAACAGATAGTGATTGCAAAAAAAAGTTAAATAACTTGAGAAAAATGATTGACTCTTCCTTTACTTATGGCGAGGGAAAACTTTTGTTCTCTAAGTGCTTGATTGGTCATTCTTTTAATTCGTGCAATGAAACATTTACAATTGATGGATGCATTAGTATAAAAAATTGTCATTGAAGATCATTTCAGAACTCTACCAAAAAAAAAATCATTTCAGAACAAATGGAGTAGCAATCCTTCTCAATTAAGAAGATCATTTCAGAACAAATGGAGTAGCAACCCTGATGTGCCTTTCAATTAGTCTCGCTTCCAAGCTAATTCAGGGTTTATGAGTGGCACACCACACATGGACCCACTTTTCCATCAATTTCTGACCAATTATAGATTGGGATGAAAAATGTGACATTTGGACCATTGAAAGGTACTCACTCATATCCATAGGTGGAATGTAGATCTGATGAACCATTATCGTTATGGGAAAAAAAAAGGTGATACATGTATATGAGTGGGGACATGTCCTAAGGAGGTGAGCCCTCAATTATTTCATAAAGTCGTGGAAGAAGATCGATGTGGTAGATGCAGTGAACTTTAAGCCAAAAAAGGGTAAAGCACTAGAGTATTTCATAATAGCATAGGCCCTCTTATTTGTTTGTCTTTTGTCTTTTCTTTTTTAAGAGCCATCTTATTTGTTTGTCACATGTAAGGTTTTGAGCCCTTCCCCCTCTCCCTTTTCTTTCTGAAAAAAACCAAACATGTTATAGTTTCATTGGGGGTAGTTGTGTAATGAACAAAAGAGACATTCTTACTAAAGGGGTCCATCTTTGATGGTACATGTAATAATCTTCATTTTCTTTTCTCAGTAAGTTAAAAAGAAAACAAAAAAAAATCACTATTTTTTTTTCAAACCTACTAGAAGATTACAAAGAAGTAAGGGTGTCAATTAAACTGTTTAATCGTATCGAACAGCGTGTGTCTAAAATCGCACTGTACCGCTCTATTCAAAATTCGATACGATACATACCGAAACCAAATTCTTCTTAAGATTTTACTTTCAGGTATTCATACTATCGATATGTACCGAAATTGTGCCAAATGGTACCATACCAAATTAAGGGATATAAATGTAATTTTGCAATTAAAACACTTTGCCTTTACCCTATCCCTAATTTCTTATTTTATTCTATCGATTGTTTGATTGCAATTTCTTTAGGATCTTAATGAACTAATAACAAAAGTGACATGGGTTTGTTCGCACAAAAAATGTATCACACTTGATATTGTGTTTAAACCGTTTTTTTGCACCGATTTAATACCTAAACCGTACTGAATCATACTGTGTAAATTCGATATTATATGGTTCTGATTTTCTATATTCAAAGTTGATATCGTACCGAATTACCAAAACTATACTGATTGACGCCTTTACAAAGCAGCCAAGTCCCCTATGTCTATTTAGCTACGTTCATTGTGACAGTTTTTGAGATGTAATCTTTAAATTCCCTTGTAATGGGCTAGAAATTAAGAATTCGTAGTAAACTCCTCTATTTAATTTCCATTTTTTTTTATAAATTAAATCAAATTCTCTATGCAATTTCAGAAATTGTGGACAAAGCTTTTTGTCGAAATTTGATTGTCCGGAGGTCATTAATCTTATTGAAAAGCCCCAACAAAAGCTAAGTCTAGAGCATCCCGTTAGGGAAGAAAAATGTGCTCCCTAGTAGTTTTGAACTAAACAATAAGAGTCGGACACCGGAAAAAAAATAAAACTGTCAATGGTGGATTAGTTGAGAGGTTGAAAGCCCAAATTCTCATGGGGTGGTGGTCTAATGGTCCAAAGCTCACTCCCAAGTGGTTTGGTAAATCTTATGTCCCAGGTTCGAATCCCCTCTGCTCCTCTGTTTCTTGCATTGGACAGTTGTGTGCTCTTTGGTCTGGGCATGAGTGCTACAGGCTTCTGTGGATTATACTAGGCCTCCGATGGGGCTCTGCTGACGGGGCCAGTACTTGCGCTGGTAGTGCACATGGCTAATGTTTGCATTGGTCGCACTCGATAAAAAGTCATAACATTGCGTAGCGGGGGGGGCGCTAGGTCGCCGCTATTGCATCCCCTCTTTTTCTTACCCAAAAAAAAAAAAAAAAAAAGCCCAAATTCTCATGGGTATGTAATGGGTTCGGTTCACATTCATTCGGCTGCACTTATATTAGACTGCACTTATATTAGTAATATTGTCAATGTAGGGTTGATAGAGTGGTAAGATCCATATTTCTCAGTGGAGAAGTCATGGTTTCGACTCTTGCGGACGACAAAGCTCCCCCTAAGCTTGAGGACGTAATCGAGGTACACGCAAGCTAGCCCGGATGAACCTCAGATACCAAAAAAAATTAAAAATTCCCCCCGCCCCACTAATACAAACTCGTCAACTAAAATATATATATAAAGCCAATGGAAGGATAGTAGAGTGGTTGTGAACCTCACCTCTCAGTAGAGAGATTGTGGATTTATTCCTTACTAGCGGCATATGTAATCTCATTTCCAATTTCCCTATACATAAAGCGCCTTTATTACCAAAATTAAAAAAAACCAAAATTTTAACTGACTCCATATGGACCCCACCTCATCATATAATTTAAAATCGTAAAAGAAGCACATCGTTTTCACTTCTCATTCACAAAAACCCCCATCCTCTTTTACCCCCAATATAGCTTATGTTCAACTTTACTGTCTTAATTTGACTTGTTCTTTTGTCTACGTTCCTACGCAGATTAACTCGGTTGTTGATCTTCTAAGTTCTAACTTCTAATACGAAAAGCCAAGTCAATTCCAAACATGCTTGTTCTTCTCCTAGCTTGATGGATCTTTGGCTTTCTTACAATTCAATATGATCTGACCCAATCAGATCCGTTGTGACTACAACATGCAATATTGAACACTTGGCCCATTCATGTGTAGACAATCATAATAAAAAAATATTCTTTTATGCTTCTCCCGATTGGTGTAGAGGCACTTAGATTGGTTACCGAGTCATCAACGGATAAACCTGTAATTAACATAAAGTGAGACCCACTTAACGAACCTAAAATTTTTCCACGTCATCAACTAATATTGCCTTGCATCATCACTCGCCGTCGTATTTAACTCCCCATAGATCCCAGTAAAGAAGCATAGTGCTTTTATCCGACAGATCGTAACGCTGTTAAGTAACGGAGTGAATCGACAAGGAGCGTTTTTACGGTTTTACCTCTACTTTTCGATCCGTACGACACGAGAAAAGGGCTGCTCTATTAGACAAAAAGAAAGAGAAAAAAAGGAAAAGAGAAAGAAAAGGACTGTTCTATTCACTGTTCATCTTCTCTTTCGATCTGTCACTCTGCTACTCTAGCTGCCAACTTAGTTGTCTCCGAGATTTTCTCTTATTTTTATCTTCATGTCATAGCGTCAATCTGTTCTCTTGTTCACGGTTCATCTCTTGATGGAAATTTCTTCTTTGTTCTACTGTGATCGTTGCATTTCGGGCAGCAGTTTGGAAGGAGCCGATCTTAGATGTTAGAATTGAAGCGATAATTGAATCTTGTTAGCGCTTTAGGTTTCAGGTTTGGTTACTTCTATGGCTATCAGAGGTGTCAATTTCAAGTGGTCAGTCCAAATTCTTCTTGGAAATGTTGAGAACTATTTGGTGGAAGATGTTTATGTACATTTCCCTGTTCTTTTCCTTTACTTTTTCTTCAGTTGCCGTCCAAGGGTTTTTATTGCTATCATTTTTGGAGTTTCTTT
Organism: Hakea prostrata; assembly: GCF_041222555.1. NCBI lineage: Eukaryota > Viridiplantae > Streptophyta > Magnoliopsida > Proteales > Proteaceae > Hakea > Hakea prostrata. The sequence continues at coordinate 12,760,056 of NC_142607.1, forward strand.
TGTAGGTATGATGGCTTCTTCTTGTCCATGCTCGCGACTAGTATGTATCCTTCTCTTTGTACGAGCAGTCGTCTTAGTTTAAGAATCCGAAGATGTGAACTGAAAACGTTTGCAATTTGAACTTGATCTGTCGGACTTTAAGCTTGAGTTTTATTCTTTAACGACATCTTTAACAGAATAATTGTTTCGATGAACTGGAAGCGTTACCATCTGTGTACATATCCTTTGCATTTATGGACTGTGGTGAGCTTCTGGCTTTTGAAGACTACAACATTGACTTCTGCAGTCTTTGAAAATTCTCCGTACTTATCAGAGGATTGGGTTCTGATCCGTCCCATTTTAATTTCTTCTGCTGGTTCTTTTTATTGCAGGTTGACTATACAACTGTCTTTGTTTTCCGCCTGTTGATGTTCCTCGATAATGGCCTAGCTGCAGGGATGGGTTTGTAAGTACTCACACCTTATGCTGCAGGTGACTGAATTTTAAATCCGATGGTGCCCATGGGGATGCTATTCATGTCCTCGTGCATGAACTTTATGCAGATTGTGATTCTTCTTCTTTACATTGTTCATAGTGTTTGTGTCCAAAAGTGCAACATTCCTTATTTATGTCTTCAAGGTGTCGTCACTCTGGTGAAAAGAAGCACCTAAGTTTTCATCGTATGGTTGATGGGACAATTCCCCATAACTTATATTTTCACAAAATTAGAATGCACCTCAAAAATATTATTTTGGTTTGAATTAGGCTTTTTAGATTGTTTAGCTCTTACTTTGTAGCACACTTATGTTTCACTACCAGCTATTTTATTGCCATTTGGTCTTTGAAATCACAATTACAGTCCATTTGGTAATGAAGTCTATCAAAGTTTTTGGCCATGTAGTCATTCACAATGGTGAGCTTGTTTTCATGGTTCTGTGGCTTAGGAGATCAGTGGTGTTTGACGTTTCATGCTTTTCAGCCATATAGCTTCATGCTGTTTATCAGTGGTGGTGCACAAGCTTTAATTATTCCACTTGAAATTTCAATACTTTCTTTTCTCTCAGTCTGCAGCAATTGATCCTTTTACTAGTAATGTGCATAGAATTCTTGACAATTATGCTTCATGAATTCATGATGTGCAAAAAATGTTGGTTCAAGATATTGTATCGATGTGCAAACATCAATACTAAGGATTCCACCAACTCTATATTACTTTGTGGATGCTAAATCCATCAAATTCCAATGCAGTTGCCAAGGGTGCCACTTTATCCTCTCTGCTTTTCCGACAACCTCTGATTTGATTAATCTATATCTTTCTAATCATCAATTGGTAGAGTTAAGGATGGATTTAAACTCATTCAATAGTTGTTCCATTTTCAATTCAATCTCCTTTTAATAAAGCACTTTCTTTACTACAAAAACAGTTATTTTTACCATTGATTTCTTTGAAGGAAATTATTTACCTGTATTTGTGTTTCATCTTTCATGCATGAATTGCAAATAACATGATTCTACCCCTCTTGGGTTCAATCTTACATGCTTCCAGAGATCTTGGGTGGCAGCAAAGATATGTTCGCTTCTATGGAAGAATTGTGGTTCTTGCAGTTCTTTCACTGCTACTATATCCATTCCTTTGGGCTTGGAGTGTAATTGGGATGCTTTGGTTTACTAGTGCAAGAAGCTGCGTGAGTTTTTGAATACTTTTCTTATGGCTAGGCAACAAAGTTTGCACACAAAGCTTCATCTTTATATGCTCTGCTATTTTTCGCTTGCAGTTGCCTGAGGAAGGTCAGAAATGGGGTTTCCTTATTTGGTTGCTTTTCAGCTATTGTGGTCTCATTTGCATTGCCTGCATCTCTACAGGAAAAGTGAGTTGCTTCCAATCATTCCAATAATTTCTGATCTTTATTGGTTTGAAAACTCAGGTGATTGAACACTATAAAGATTTTCTTTTGATGCTCCAAATATACTATGGTTTTGACATTTCATTACTAGAGCATGAAATTGGTATCTTCTAATATGGTTAGGAGGCAGTAGAATTGAAGAATATTAAAATGGATAATTTGTGTTACAGTTCCAGCAAAAATCGTAAGTGTACAATTAAATGTTTACAAGATCTATGCATGAGCGCTGTAGTAGCACTTATGGTTTATGATTTCTAGGCCTATGCTTTGGGAAGAGGTGGTGGGAAAAGTCTTATGGCATGGTTCAAAGAGATTTTGTTTAAGATAAGAGTAAGATATCAGCATTCAGCAGTAATAGATTATAAACCAGGGTTTTGGAGAAGATTTAGGTTGAGAGAGACTGATCCTAAGGTTTGAGAAAATTGAAAGTAAATAATTCTTGTGTTTGGCGGGGTTGTGAATGGTACTGTTAACAATAACATAAGAGCTCTACAGGAACCAAGATTGTAAGGAAATAAAATTAAAGCATTGAAAAAGTGGGAAAGGAGAATAAAGGAACAAATGATAGACTAGTTTAGCATGTAGAAGATCGGATAAGTCCTTGATGCAGATCTAGCGCAAGATTGGGCTTCGTTTCCTAGGAGATAGCCTATGGATGGTTTAGGAAGGCTATGGGCGTTTGCTCCATTGGGTTTAATGTAGAAATGTATGGGTACATGAGTTGAGTATGACAATGGGTATTAAGTTTAGTTTTAGAGGTCAATCACGAACCAATTGCCTTTCTTTTGGATGAAGTGTTAATGTTTGAAATTTAGATTGGTTAAGAGATTTCGGACCATGGGAAGCAGAAATATTTTTGCCAACTTTTGACAGGTTTTGCTGTGATTCAGCAATATTGCCAGATTTTCTCCTCAGGGAAGGGTCTCATAAGGTGTCACTCACTTAGTTGATGATACAAATTGCTCCTCATTTTAAATATCTTTCACATGGCTCTCTGATGGGGCTCAGATTTTGTAGACATGTTGATCCAAGGTCCCATGTTCACTGTCAACTTTTAATCTGAATAAGTTGGGTGGGAGAAGAAATCCAGGACTATCTGATGCTGAAATCTGATATTGGCTGATTCAGGCCTTGACTTGTCAGTCTAACAGTTGGAATTACCAGTATCACCTGGAAGTCGGGGTATCTTTTGTTAGATGTCATTTCAAAAGATTATCTACCTGAGTGATCCTAAGTTTTTCCCTGGGGAAAGAGGAGAGTAGTTCTGACAACTTTCAAAGTTTCAAACATCATGAATTTCAACTAGAACGAAACTCTCTTTCTCGTTTATTGACAGTTCTTTGTTTTTAAGATTGATGGTTGTCAGGTCATGAATTTGGAGGTTTATATTTTCTCTTTATTTTGTACATGAGCTGTACTATAGGTTTGCTAATTCAACTCTTCATAATGTGCCAGTTTTGGTGGTAAAGTTTGTTTCTTGATTATGGTGATGATTGTCAGAGTTTGTGCCATTTATTATGGCATAATGCAGTTATGTGTATATCTTGAAGTTCTTAGGGCTGCTCGTGTAGCACAATCAGAAATTGGTCACCTTACTTTCCCAAGGAATTGAGGTTTTTTCCCCCATGATTGAATAACAATTAGTCAGCTGGCTGTAATTTGTTCACCCCCCCCCCCCTCATTTTCTCATTCAATCATTAACTTTATCTGTCTATATGATCTGATTTAGCAAGTGTACTAGTGTTCTAAAATTGTAACCTCTGATATCTTAATCCTAATATGGTTGATGTTTTTTTGAGTTAGTGGTTGGCAAGAAGGCAAGCACACCAGTTACGTGGTCAACAAGGAATTCCAATTTCGGAATTTGGTGTAAGTTGCATAATTTTATTTTGGAGTTATTTAGTGCTTTCTTGGGACTTCCTTTTTTTAATTCTGTTGTAGCTGAAAGTTTTTCTGTTTGTAAATGAATCAATGCTTTTACTCAACCATAATAACTTTATTGGCATACCAAACCTGAAAAGTTTCTTCCTTCTCTGGCCTAGAAGGAAATCTTTCTCTAATTATTAAATTTCTAGGCACTTCGCCTATAGGTTTAAACTCCTATATTATTCTGTTGTTGGGGGGAGGGAGGGGGCTGATGTATCCAACCCTAGCCAGCCCCCAATTAGGGCCCAACTAAGAAGAGCCGAATCCATCCCAGGGGTAGAGTGGTCATTTCTTACCCCTGGATTGAGTATTAATGGTGACCAAGTCTAGTGCAATTAGTTAATTCAGTTTTATTTCCTATTTTAGAGTCTTAGAGGTTGAGTTCTTATTGGTAATTGATTACTAATTGGAATTGTTAGTCTTAGGATAAGATTCCTAATTTCAAGGAAACCTTATCTTAAGAGTTTGAATCTGTTTTTAGAGTTCAAATATGATAAGTATCAGTTTACTAAAGAGTCAAGATATTTCCTATTAAGGAGTCCTATTTTGAGCTGCCTTAAATTTGGGAAGAGTTATTTCCCTTTTGGAAGTCTTATTATGAGTTTGTTTTAAATTAGGAAATTGAGTTTTGTTGGGTTTGACTTTTGAGTGGCTATAAATAGCCAGAGTCTTTCTTGTAAGAGTCAGTCTTGATCATTGAATGAAAATAGAGTTTGAGAATATTAGCTTGTGAAAGTCGTGGGATACTTAGGGATACCCTGCAGCTGGGTTTGTTCATTGTTTTCTCAACCAGGTCATCGATTCAAGCATTCTACAGAGAGCTTTCTGCAATTCTTTCAATTCATAAGTAAGTTTAATCCCATTCCCATTCCCAACCCCAGCCTTCTCCCCTTTCTGTCCGCAGCCATCCCAACCCCTTCCCCTCAGTTTCAGATCTTAAAGTCACTCCCCTCCCAATGGTAATTAACCCATACCCTTCCCCCTCACTTTCCGCTACATCCTAGGCCTCTCAGAGACTTTTAGGATATGATTATCAGTTGTTTTGGTAGAAGTTGAGAAAGAATTCTGTATGTCCAGGAAGAAGGAATTGGTGAAGCCATATTATGTTAATTGAAAAGGGCAAGAAAATGCTAATTGGTCGTAAAGCTACTGCACCAGTATGGGGACCAATGAAAGTACACACGGAGGCATCTATCCGGATGGAAATTTCAATTTCACTGGGGGAAGGCTTTATGGTTTTGTAGTTTGCTCATGTGTCTAGGTGCAACCGTGCAGGAAGCACACGATTAGTTAGCATTCTTTTTCCCAATTGAAAAATAAAGGCATCTCAAACTATTAGGTTGTTCTGTGTGAGCCAGAAGAGTAAAACCACAGAAATGTGGAAAATAAATGCAACTTTACTTGTCCTGATTATTTACCTCACCCTTTGTTCTGCCACTTCACTGTTATTGGTGCATATCTGCCATTAATCTTGCAAGTTCGAATCATATATTGTGTTGGTGATTTACTTCCATCCCTGCTTTAGTTCTTCCCTAAATCCAGCCAAAATGCACTATGCAGTGAAAGGGGCAGGTCAAGGCCAAAATGGATGTGGGTTGAGGTGGTGAGAATATGCTTGATGGATTATAGTTTAGCAGGCTTGATTTAATTCTTTAGTTGACACTTGACAGTGGAATTTCCTTACTTCCTGTTGTTGTTTTGTAATGTGCAACTATGTTGTGGCTTTCACTGGGCAACCTTTCCTGTCCTTTAGCTCCTTATTTTCATTGAACATGTTACATTGAAAGGTCACTCTTTTCTGTTTCAGGTGTTGGTTGACATGGTCCGGGTACCTGATTGGGCTTTTGAAGCAGCTAGTCGGGAAATGAGAGCGATGGGCCAAGATACAACTGCATACCATCCGGGACTTTATTTGACTGTAACCCAGGTAATTGTTGTTACGTGCTAGTACTAGATCAAGTTATTTGGGCCATCTTATTATTAAGGGATAATTACTGTTGCCCCTTTGTACTTTGATTTTATTACTACTTTATCCCATGTACTTTTTAAAATTGCTCATCCAACATTTAACATTGTCTACAATTACTAATGCCCCCTACCGTTAAGCTTCGTTAGTTTATTGATGATGTGGCATCTATATATTTTTTTAAAATCCCAAAAATAACCCTGCAATTATCTTTTTACTTATTTACTCTTTTGTCAAGTTATAATACTACCCTTAATTAACTATGAGAAAAAATTAACTTTAAATTAACTTTTCTTTTTTAAAAAGAAACTACTGAATAAAGGAAAGATGTGAATTTTCTTTTCTAAAAAGAAATCATCAAATAAAGGAAAGATTAATTAGATAAAACTTGAAATAGAAACTAAAATATTAAGAAATATCAAATTTAATTCAAAGTTGGAAATTGAAATTCACCTAATATATGCTGACCATTATGCATGTCACCAAATTTCCTATCAATTAGCATCTTATATGCTAATATGTTTGTAAAACTTCCATCATTGTGATTATGAAAAATTTAAGTAGAATGTCAGAGTTTCAACAACCATAAGTAAGTGGTCCCACCAAATCCAAAACTAATTCTAAAATATAAGATTTTAAGGATATAATTGACATTCAATATAGTTTCTATAAATAAGGGTAATGCCATATTTTTGACTTCTTAATTTTAATGAAGGGCAAAATAGACATTTCATATTTGATGTTAACAACCACTTAACACTGTTAGAAGTGAGGGGGGCAATAGTAATTTCATAAAGAAAGAGGTTTGATTAGTAATAAAACCAAAGTATAAGGGGGCAATAGTAATTATCCCTATTATTAAATACAAGAATGTTGTTTGGCTCTGAATTTCTGTCTGAATTATGCTTAGATTTTGATTCAAATGGAGTTTTACTATTGAACTTTGACTAACACCTGGAAGAGCAGTTTGTTTTTCTTCTCTTCTTCTTCTTCTTTTTTAATTTTAAATAAGTCTTGTATTTTTTGAGTGGAGGACAAAATAGTCCCTCTCAATCTAGCACTGGAGTCTTGGGTTCCTTCTTTTATTTATTTCCTGCCTTGTTTTTATTTCTAATTTCAGTTCTAGATTGGTTTTCTATTCCTTCATGTATTTATATTTCTTTTCCTACTCAAAGGAGGATTTGCCAAAATTGTAAGCTATAAATTCCCCATTGAGGGCTATCAATAAACTAAACTTTCTTTGAGCAATAATCCTCAAGCTTACAACAGTGTTATATCAGAAAACAACCACACAGGAGGAGGCAGTTGGTAGGAACCCCCACCTGGGGGGGGGGGGGTGGAAACTCAAAGGCCATACCCTTGTAACCATTACCCCAAACGAAGTCCAAGTCTTGTTTACACTATATAGTGGATTTGTTACTCTGCATCTTTTCTAATGAAATCTATCACCTTGATATGAAACTCAATAGGGTTCTACAGAAACTCTGTATTCACAACTTGCACTCCTGTCATGAAAGCTGCTGGTTGGTTTTGCTCTCACCACACATGCAGAAGGTCCTGCCTAAGCATTGAGATCAAGTGGAGGATCTTACCTTTCAATGTTTACACCTTCCAAGGCCCCTGATTGCTGCCATTATTGATGTCCATGCCAACTTGGAGTCTTATCTGATCGACACATTTAGCAAGTCATTTTTGTTAGAAAACAAGCATTAAATAATCAAAATAACAGCTGAACTAGAACAAAGAAAAGAGAAAAGAAGAAGAAGAGAAGAGAGATGAAGAACAAGTAGAAGAGGCCTGTGATTCTTGCTTAAGAGTCTAGAATCACAGAGCCCTTTTATTTATAGTTTCTAATGAATCTAATACAACTTGAAAGACAAGTAATTGTCCTTTAGAAAAAGGAAACAAAAAATTACAACTTTAGTAACTTCCTAGCTCCTAAAATAGAAAATTCTGAAAATAGAAACTACCACCAAAATAGAAACTATGCTTTCTAAAAACTCCCAAAACTTATGTAGCAAGACTCCTACATTAGAAATAGAAACTATGCAGTTTTTACTGTTCACGTGAATAGTAACACAGTTTTTACTGTTCACGTGAACAGTAACATGAACAGTAAAATAGTCCAGACTTGCATATACTTCAACACTTTTCAATGCAAAATTGAACTCCTTTATAAATGGTCTGCATTTCCATGGCCAAAACTGGTAGCTCTTAGCCTCTTACGCACTCCCTGCATGAGCCATCAGTGGACATCCCTCATCTTTGTGAATTAGTCCCCCAAATTTAGTATTCAAATTTACCAGACCTCCAATTCTGTGCAAAGTGACAATATTTGCTTGAAATGGATTAGTGGATAAATTTTCAAAAGCAGTTGACACTGGATGAAACACCATTTTTGGGGTAATGTGTCTACAGTAACTGAGTAATGATGCCAAATATTATTCAAACTACATTTTTTTAAGAGAAAGCCAACGTGAAAGGTTCTAGGTCAATGTTGAAACAATGCCCTTTTTTCCTCTCGCTAAGTTACCGACCACTAGCTAATAGAGATGTGTGTGCATTCCTAAGTTTCCCTCTTGGAAAGGCCTCTTCTCAATGTACAGACCACTATTTCAGTAGTCACCAGAAATTTATTCATTTATGTATTTTTATTTAATACAGTTTCTTGGTATTAAGTTGATATTTATTGGATGCAACACTTACTTGAGTTGCTTACTTCAAGCTATTAGTCATTAATCTTCCAATTTTCTAGCCATACCCGCTCGTTGAAAATAATCAAAGAGAACTACCATATTGTTCTTGGATCATGTATCACAACTCCCATCAGAAGTCCTAGGGTCTTTAATATATATTTTTTATATTTTATTTCTTAAAATTTGTGTGTGTACCACGTCTGTGTGTATAGATCACCGTTGTTAGTACTTCTGGAGATTCAATGCCAAACCAAGAAAGCCACTGATGCAGGTCTGGGGCTGAATTGGCCTATATATCTTTGAAATCAACCTAGGGTTGGTAGATATGGGGGTTGGGCCTTCGTTTCCTCTGTTTACAGGGTCATCGACCTATTTTATGGGCCCATAAGTTTTGTCTAGGTCAAGTATGAAAATAGGTAAAATTTGTTTTGTTTAAAGTGGGTCAGGTGTATTAAGAGTTATACACATCAAGTAATGATACTTATCAAAGTTGATACATGATACCTAATTAGTCCATGTTAAGATAGTCCATATTGTTAGAATTCTATTTCAATTCAGTAAAGTATTTCAAGTACAAGTAGGATTACAATTGTAAGGCTATAAATAAGCTCTTGTTGAGGAATGGATGCACAACCACGAAGAAGAACACAACCAAAGCACACATAAGGAATTTAATGTGGTTTGGCAAAACCGTGTACGTCCACCCAAGAGAAAAAGGGTTTCCAATATTTTAGAAAACCTCACATTGCTCTCACACCTCACAAAGTGCTACCCTTTGCTTACCTTGTTACTAGGTTATCCCACAAAGACTATTTATAGGTAACCCTAAAATCCTAATCACCATATAATTACAATTTTAACCCAGTGCAAGTAATTAACCCAAAACCTTATTTCAATTACAAATACAACAAAAACCTATAATTACATGGACCCATGGAATCCAAGACACCCAAACCCAACAATCTCCACCTTGGTTGGATTCTGCAAACCACCTTGAAGAAAGTTAATGTCTCTTCGCAATCACATGTCTCTGTGTATCTGCCACACCTTACCACATAGCTCACGTCTCCTTTGAGGATGCCTTCCTGACCGCCATCACCAAAACCAACATGGCGTACACCCCCACTTTGAGTGTCCTATACAATTCATTGCATCGTACAACGTGACATGGCTCCATCTCTCCTACTGTCGCAGCCGGATTCGAGAGATCACCGCCACTCACCAAATTTGAAGTGAAACTCACTCGCTTACTTTCCAGATTTGCCCTTGCTCGGTACTTGAACAACTTGCAAATTTTGTCCACCTTCCTGTACCCCTTACCCGAATGCTAACTGGAACTCCACCTGTTTTAACACTCTCTGCAAACCTGTACAATTTACTAATCATCTTTCCCCGCATCACAACCATGGATCCTCTTGAAACCTTGAGAACTTTACCTTTAGATGACCATCTGAAACCTTTAGAATCCAGAGTATTTAATGAAAATAGATTCTTCCGTAGACCTACCACATGTTTAACCCCAATCAAAGTTTGCACAATCCCATCAAACGTGCGAATCCGTACAGCCCCAACTCCGAGTTCCACATTATTTGTCTGTTTAACAGTACCACCCTCAGATGTATGATATGTATCAAATTGATCCTTGATTGAACACATGTGAAATGAACACATAGAATCTAAAATCCAATTTGAAGTATCCAACTTGATGATGAAGTCTAAAAGACATTATCTCCTTCATCATCACTCCATAAGACAACAGTAGATGATTCATCACTCTCCTTGTCCTTCTTTTTCTTATCCTCCTTACACCTATGACAATCCTTCCTTATATGACCTTCCACCTTGCAATAATAACAAACCACTTTGTGACCAGCAGACTATGAGTAACCCTTTGACTTGCTAGACCCCTCCATTCTCCCACTTGATCTTCCTTTACTATGACCATCCCTTACAACCAAGGCACTACTTTCATCTGACTCCCTATTATTGCTATTTTTCCACCTTGTTTTATTCATCAGCAATGTAGTAATAACATCATCAAAGTTTCAAAGTATCCTTACCAAAAAGTAATGTGGTAACAATATGATCAAATGACAAAGACAATGATCCCAATAGGAGTAATGCTTTGTCCTCCTCTTTGATCTCCTCGTCAAGAGCCGACAACTCCATCAAAATCCTGTTTAACTCATCCAAGTGCCTGTCAAACTTCGCTCCCTCTGACAACTGAAGGCCATATAACTGTTTCTTCAGAAACAACCGATTTGTCAATGACTTGGACTTGTACTTGCTCTCTAGTTTTGCCTAGACTTCCTTTGGATCCGCCAACCCGATGACTTCATGAAGAACATCATCTGTAAGGTACAACTGGATTGTACTGTTTGCTAGATTCCTTGACTCTTGCCACTCATCCTCCTTCATCGCCTCTGGCCTTTCTGATTTTTCCCTAAGAGCCTTTACAGTCCCTTCCGGTGTACAGAGGTTCTTCACCCATTGTTACCACAAAGTGAAATCATTATGACCATTGAGAAGTTCTATGGAGAAATTAGAACTCTTCATCGCCATTTAATCCGTGCCCTTCGTACCCTTCATCAACCTAAAAACCCTGTCCGTTTCTCTCCGTACGAATAGAACGAAATCTCTTCAATCCATCATTTCCACCAAGTCCAAAACGCCTGAAAACCTTAGGAACACCTAACCCCGCACAAAAAGCCTTCACATAAAATCCTGTGGAAACAATCTGTACAGTACATATCCGATAATATAAAAATATAAAAATAAAAAACTCTTCCCTTTTGTCTTTTCTTCCACCAAATAAACCTTTCGAATTTTTTTTTCTCTTTTCTTCACAACTTAGAATTCTTTTTCCCCACCCACTCAATTGTAATGATTTCTTTGTTAAAAAAAAGGTTTAGACCTCAAAACAGCTTCTTTGTTTGTTTTTTTTCTTTTCTCAAAAAATGTTTGTACAACCTACGAACCAGAAAAAAGTGTCAAACTGAATCGCCTTTTCTTCTCTGATGACCAAACCAATTGTCCACTTCTTCCCCCCCGGTTCACCCGATTTGGACAATCACAATAAAAATACTTCATGATCTCTAAACTAGAGAATCGTACCTTCGATCAATCTATGAAAGCCTTCTCCATTCCTACACCACCGTTCCTCTATCGGAATCTTTGCACACCTCTGTGACGATCCATCGAACCTTGCTTTGATACCACTTGTTGGGGAACAGATGCACAACCACGAAGAAAAACATAAACAAAACACACGAAAAATTTAGCGTGATTTGACAAAACTGACTATGTTCACCAGAGAGAAAAAGAGTTTCCACTATTTTAGAAAACCTCACCCCACTCTCACACCTCACAAAGTGCTACCCTTTGCTTGTCTTGTTACCTAGGTTATCCCATAGAGACTATTTATAGGAAAACCTAAAGCTCTAATCCCCATATAATTACAATTTTAACCCAATACTAGTAATTGACTTGAAGCCTTGTTTCAATTACAAATAAAACCGAAACTATAATTACATAGACCTGCAGAATACAAGACACCCAAACCCAACGGCTCCTACACATGTTACAGTTGGTAGGTTTGTATCAGCTTTAAGCTCAGGTTGTGTTTGTTTGCTATTCCATCGAGAATAGTGTTCTCAGCATAGTTAAGGAACCTCCAATGAGATAAGGGTCTCTTGTAAAACCAAGCAAGCATTCCTCTAGAGCCTTGCATTCAGCTTGCCTTCAAGTTAGTTGACCATCCTCCACAGCATTAAACAAGTCTCCTACATTCACGTAAGTGGCAGCCAGTTGTCCACCCCCCCCTTCCATCTCACCTTTTTATTTGGATTTTCTTAAATTTTCAGATTCCCTTAGACATCAAATTTCCTGGTCAGACCTATGCCAATCTATCTGTTGGAAACTTGAATTGACTCAAACTTGGAGGAACCTTTAACCCATATCAAATTTACATTCCCAAGTTACAGCTCCATTCAAGTCCTTCAGACCAATTAATCATAGAAGTCCTAGGACTGAAACTGCTACCAGATTTAAGAATGCCATCGGATTTAGCCAATTTTCACACCGTACCCTCTTTAGGACCTGCATACCAATCCCTTAAAGTTTTATTCGAATCTAACCATTAGATTTGCCAAAATAACTCTCTACAGCCTATTTCGAGAATCTAATCTTGGGTTGGTTCATTCAGTCGAGGCTGAATCAGCTAGTTTGCTGAGGGTGTTTCATTCACTGGAGCATCTTTAAGCTGATATTTCATGGTTTTGAAAATGCATTTTGATCTCACAAGGTGAACTTTCCTAGTTCTTTGTTCCTCTCTCCGTTGTTTCGACTCATCTATGTAAGCATGAACCTCTCCATTTGCATAGACGACGACGACCACAACAACAACAAAATTGGAACACCATTATCATTCCTCTGCCCCTTACAGAAGGGAATGTTCTATTCCACCTTGATAATTTGATGTTCCTGCATCATATTCTCCTCACAGTCCTCAGAAATAGATTCCAACCCGTATAGGAGATCCTTAATTTCTTTTTCTTAGATAGTATTCTTAAGAAAAGGTTGTAGGTAATGATTTTAATGAGAAATGCAGTGATCTGGCAATCTGTTGAACATGTAAATCATGACTAGGATAATTTGATTAAGAAAAGAAGATTTCCTCCGTTTTCAGTTTCACGCCAGAGAGCTTGTGCTGATAACTTATTGCTGTTCTTTTCTCTGATTAAAGCTCCATATTTATTTGGGGGTCATTTTGATTCATTATTTGCAAGATAGAATGAGAAGGACTTTCATTAGCTAAAAGAAATAACTGTGCCGGGGGGGGGGGGGGTTCGATTTGATGAAGATGGAAACAGGAAAAATGTTATAACTGGAACCTGTTCATTGGGTTGGGCTGCAATGTCTAATATTTTTCTTGGGCCTAGCTCCTTTGTGAAGGAATGGATCTAGTTATCAATTCCACACTGTTTTCTAATGATTTCAGCAGATTTTTGGTTCCTATTATGATGATTAAGTTCAATTTTGGTGGGGCTCTCAAGGAATTCCTGGTCCTGCAGGTATTGGGGCTAATTTATGTATCATAAAGGGGCTGGTTTTGTACTTTTCAAGTCAACTTGGCATGTCTGACTCTTTGCAGAATTGATGTCCTTGATTGTAGCAGTCTTAAGATTTCTGTCCATATGGGACGGGATACATTTTTTATTAGTTAAAGTTAACCAAGTTTTGTTTGTAATTAAGTAGTTGGAGTTGAGGCCTAAGGATATGCATAGCTTAGGCCTCAAATAAAGCTGATTGGAAGACAAGGATCAATGTAGCCAACCCCATTTAGTTGGGACAAGGCTTGTCGTTGTTGTAGTTGAGAGATGGGGGGTCTTTTGGCATTCATATAATCATATTAGTGCCTCTAGAAATATGATTTTCTGGATGAAGGTTGTGATCTGCTAACAGCTTGGCTGGGGTTAGAGAAATCTAAGTTGACAGACTGTTCTGTATATAGGGCCCTATTAAGCACTGGTGGTTGTCTTCTTTCTGTTCTGGCCTTGTGAATCCTCATGTTAATGCTAAGCTTATAGTTTTTTTTTTTTCCGTTGATACTTACAACACCCTTGCATTGATATTTTTTGTTGATTCATATTAGCGAGGGAAACATCTGTATGAAACTGCCAGTAGGGTTGAAGAGATGTTGTCCCTTGGTTCATGTTGCTTTTGTTAGTTTTACTCTCTTGATGATACTGATGGCTGTGGTTTTTTATGATGCTTAAATGCACAATAGAGAGAAGCAGTGGAGGCACTTATTCGACAACTTCCCAAGTTTAGGCTGAAGGCTGTTCCTACTGATTGCACTGAATGTCCTATTTGCCTTGAAGACTTCTCTGTTGGTAATGAGGTAGGTGTCTCTTAATTAGCAGTTATTCATTCTGGCAACTTTCTTTACATGGTTAATTTCTAGAAGTTGCATCTGCTCTTTACTTTCATATTAATGAAGAGAGCAACCTGATTTGTTGGCATGGCTGATCCAGATCGGGTTGCTGTTTGGTAATCCAAATTATGAGGCTATTATAGAGTAGCATTAATTGGAGGCCCTTATATAGACTTGCTACAAAACCTAAGGCTGGAAGTCTGCAACGAATACCTGAGCTCTATCATGGAAATCTTGTGATATCTTCTTCTCTGAAATTCATGACATCGCCTTTTTTTGTTTAATCTCTAATTTTCCGGCACTAAAATCAACAAGAGATATGAGTTTTAAAGAGATCTAACTTCTATATTTTGGTTTTTTTTTTGAAGATCCTTAAATCAAATTGACAAGCTTGGTTAGGTGTGGAAATTTTTCTATTTTTCTTTTGTAGTTTTTGCTTTCTTGGGCATGGTACAGTCTCATCTAAAGCATAAAGCTAAAGATTATGCTTGTTCAGATTCAGAGTCAAAGATGGACAAATCCTCGCATGTTTCTATCAAATAAAATTAAATATGGTCCCCTGCTATGTATTTGAGTTCAATTTTAGTATTTATTATCGGAATAGCTGAAACAACCATGATTCAAATGTGTGGTTCACTTTTTCTCCTATTGATTATGAAGTAAAACTACTCAGTTTTTTTAGGGACTTTCGTACATCCATACAAGTTTCTTTGTGTTCATGGGTCAGATTGCACGGTCCAGACCCCAATGTCAACGGATCTGGATAGGTATTCCCAGTAGCCAATCTCACCCCTGATCCTGGTCCTTAAATTGTTGAATGCTTGCTTCTTCTATGGACTGATTTTATACCTTTGCCCCACCGGCTGGTGGTTCGAATACTAATCTCTAGTTTGGTGTGATCACTAATGGATGGTTTCCCTCTCACAACACAAATTTGTGGCACTTTGAATCCTTAGTCATCTTTTTGTCTACTCATCTGACCTACTTGTTTGACCATTTTAAGCAAGCAGTATGTATTTTCAGGAATGGTGATTAGCAAGTACTGTTAGAATGGATTATTGCAATATCTTTTTTGCTTCTGTAAGAATTATTATACTTTTCAGCTCCAAGTCTCTTACTAGAAATGGTGCAGGTTCGTGGGCTCCCATGCGCGCATAATTTTCATGTGGAGTGCATTGATGAATGGCTTCGGTTGAATGCCAAGTGCCCACGTTGCCGATGCTGCGTCTTCCCCAACCTTGACCTCAGTGCACTTTCTAATCTCCATGCTGATTTAGGGAGGATGCCTGCCAACGTTGTAACCTCCACGCACTTTGTGCCAACCCAGCCTATTGACCAGAGCAATCTGTTGAGGTTGCAGGGTCTGCTCCAATCAATCCGAATAGAGAATTCTAATCCAGAAAATTATGTGGACAATTTTGCCGTGGAAAATGCCATGGAAGGTGCTGCACATCGAGGGTTGGTAACTGTATCTCGAGGCCCCACAAGAACGTCTCTGACACCCATGATGGAATGCGCAGTTGTTGATCAACCGACCCAGATACGACAGTAACCATTCCCCTCACGGAATTCTATGCTGCTTTTTCTGGGGGGCCTGGGGAACAGAAGTTCCCACGACTTCCCCCTTCAAAAGAGAATTGAAGATATTTATCTCATTTTCTTTCTGAGGTCATATAGAAGAAAAAAAAATGAGAAAAAGTTGCCTCTCCACCTTTTGGGAATAAACCAACTACAACCAATGAAACTCTTGCCGAGAAAGGAGATGCAATAGTTTCATTGGTCAGGTACATCCAAGCATTTTTTTCAAAGGTAATGGGTTAGTTTTGCCTTCTGGAAATGTAGACCGTTAATTTTGGCCCTTAGTGATATGCATCATGTATGGATGGGCTGGATTGGACATATCTATGATTCATATCTAAATTCAATTCTTTATCCACTTTTTAATGCCATTCATTCATTTGTGTATGTCGATGCATTCTCTTTCTCTTGGTTGTTTTGGTCTTTTATTGCTATGTTTTGCCCTGTGGTGAATTCAGTTCTGGTTGATGCTTGATGTGTGACATAAGACTACTTCACCGTTTTGTGTCCATCAAATTTAGCTGGAATTTTACGAATGAGAACTTAATGGTAGTGTAAGGGAATCAAAGGAGGTGAGATTCTGGTGCTAGTTTGGTTGAAAGGAACAAAATTTTCCATTGGAAAGTGAACAGTAAAAGGAGAATTTATCAGAGGGGGCATTTGATTGGAACTGAGGTAGAAGAACTGGCAAGACCGTTTGGTGCTCGAAAGGTATGTCTAACAAGCACTCCTAATTGGTTGAGTGTACTGCTAGGCACAAATGGTTGAGGGTAATTCAAGGATTGTGAAATTATCCAATCATGACTTAAACAAAGTTTGCTGATGGGGTATTCTAGAGATTTTTCAGAAAAAAGAGAGACATAATTGGTGTTTACTCTTGTCTTTTTCTCTGTGATACTCTTGGGTAGTTCTATCATTCTTGGCCCCCAAAAAAAGGTGTTGCTCGGTTGTTTCTCTGTTACCCCAAAGAGGAAAAGAGGGGAGGTTTTAGTGTTAGAAGAGTCACTATTGCTGGCCCTTAACCACCAGAACAGGCTCTAAGGTATGAACTTGGAGACAAGCAAAGGAGGAAGGGGAGACGGGGAATAATTGCAAGTAAAATCGATCAAATTTTCTTTTGTGAAGCATATTATTTTATCGATGTGGCTACGTTCTATGAGAATAGAGGATTTGTGCCTGCCCTACTGTACAAGGAAGGAAAAGGGTTTCATATCCTTATCAATATCCTTTTCATTTTTGGGGCGAATCAATATCCTTAGGTCAAAGGTCAGTTGAGCTCCCTTGACCATCGTTGTAGTAAAACTTTATTAATGATTCAAAAACTATTCCTTCTCACATTGGATTATTGTAATTTTAAATGAAAAAGAAGAACCTAATATTCATTAGTCCTTGCAGCTTGAATTGGAGAAAGCTGTTGGACTTCTCACTCAACAGAATTGTTTCTTTGGCACCAATTGTCTGGTGGATTTTGCCGCAACTTCTAGGAGTCAGTTTCCTGCCATATGTGATAGAAACAAGTTGGAGCTAATCGTTTGATGAGAGAGAAGAAAGATAGATCAAGAAATAACTGGAAATAACCATGAGCAAATGGTTCTGGACTGCAAATTTCACTCATGGATGTGAATCAATGTTACAATTATAAGTTGGAACTGAATACTGATCAAACCCAGCCCTTACAAGCTGGGAAAATTAAGAACATTATTGCAACATAATAAGGCTAGTCATAGCACAAATTTAGAATCTAATCAAGATGATTAGATTTGATCATTTATTTTTCTATTTTATTATTAAGCATCAGATTTATTGAAATGGAGGAAATAGGTTCTGCTGGTGAGCCAGATGAGTTCATGATTCCACCACTCTCCTAAGAGTCCAAGCACCAGCAATAGTAGTCAGACTTTGAGATAGCCAACAATGCATCTGGTGTCATTCTCTCAAGTTCACTTTGTCTTAAAAGTGAAAAACTGTTCCGACTTGATGCATCATAGTCTTCTGCAGTATGGTTTTGTGACCTCATTCTCATATAAAGCCTCATTGTAGCTACACAATCTTCATAGGGGTCTTGTACTCCAGTTTGGATCTCATACCTGCCAAAGGAAAATGAGAGCTTTAGTTAATATTCCATTGATGATATGAAAAATCAAAAGGAAATTTTGCACATTATTTGGAATTTGAGTTCTTACCCAAGATAAGCTTCTGTCAGATACTTGAGTGAGTTGCTGAGCTTGCTTGTTTTCATCAATGGAGGGTACATGGCTGTGTCCCTAGAGGGTCATATGATCATCAAGAAATCAGTTAATAAGATGGAGTAGATTCTTAACTGATTTCACTTTTAAGGGGACATATATATACCTGATCATAAGAGCTGGATACTCCATCCCTAAACAATCCAGGTCATGATCCAAACCATGACCTACAAGAATCCTTGCTCTTCCTCCTCTCGAACGAATTTTCCATATTGCTTCACCATTGCACAAGAAATCCTGAACCTTCCTCTGCACTTGCTTTAATGGCATTGCATCTCTCAAGTATTCTGGTCGAATTCCAGTTGTTTCGTATCTGAAATTGTATTTCGTTTTCTTAGTTACTAACTAGGCTTTTGTGGCAAGTTTCAATGATTTAAACATGAACAAAGAATGACCCGAGTTACCGATAGTTTGTGACTGGAACTTGGGGCTTGATAAAAGAATGGAAGATAATGTTTTCATCTTCATCAATAAGGCAAACCCTGGCACAAAGATCTAATGATCCATCACTGCCCCCACCAACCATTTTGCAAACAAGTGCAACTACCTGTGGCCCTCTTGTTCTTCCATTATCAATTCTGACCAGTTCATCTTGTATTCCTAAATTAGACATTCTGGAGATCAATCCCTACAAAAGAAACAAAGATCACAAACACATTATTTATTTGAACCAATTCATCAATGGATATGCAATGAATTAAAACCTTATTGATTGACTTACTGCGGGGGTTGCACGGGAGAACTGGCATCTTCCTCGGTGGAACCTAAGAGCATTAGAGCTGTCAAGAACAGTTAAGCATAAGTTGCAACCTCTAAGACTGAAAATCTTTGCACATTCCACCTTTGGCAAAGGACCTGTAGAATAAAATCAGTTGATGTTAATGGCAGAAGTAGTTAATGGGTATTAAGGTTTGATGTTTGATGCTTGCCTATTAGATGTTCCCTAAGTGATTCAAAAGACCTGCAGTGCTTTCCACAGACACCACACATGGGTTCATGAAAAGAGTGAAATGAGATCTTCATGTGTTCCACTAGGTGTTCCTTTTTGTTGAATTGCCTATAGCATGCTGCACACTTGTTCCTGTTGATGATATATACTCTTGTAAGTTTTCTGTAAAATTACATTAACAGAATCAATATCCCATGTTTGGGATAAAACCCACAAACTGCTAACTTGCTTTTGTATGCAAGTTCATGGCCTGGAAGCCATGACTAAATTTACATCATGGGTTCTGAGGAAAACAATTTAGTTGTCAACAGTACTGCCACACAGACACACACACACACACACATAGAGAGAGAGAGAGAGAGAGAGAGAGAGAGAGAGAGAGAGTTTATATACCTTAGAGTCTCAGAAGAGTCGGTTCTGCTGTCCATCATTATTTGATTATCTATGTATAAGGGAGATGAGAGACAAGAGACGAGGAAGAGAGGAGCTATGGAAGAAGGTTGGAGTGGGAAGGTATTTATAGTTGTAGATGAAGAAAATTTTTGAGGGTCAGAATGATTCTCTTTTTGAGAAGGTATTATTAGGCTCATTGGTGTTTTCCATTGGAGAATCTGCATGCACTACACACTTAAGATGATTATAAGATCAACGTAACCTTAACAATGGATGACATTGGCAGCAATCCATATTCTTCTGGCTTTCTGGGTCCACACAAGAACCCGAATATTGCGATCAGCTTCTGCCTACTCCATTTTCTCTTGCTGCTTCACTTGACACCCCAAGTGAGGGAGGTTTTACTGACGAAGAATTTGAGATATATGCATCATAAACAACAAAATCAGATAATTCCATATGGGTAGATTTTCCTGTCTCTTGTCATACCATGAATCATATCATATGTGAAGATAAACCTTAAGGAAAGTGAAAAGTGAGAACGATAAGATTCGACTCAGGGGTAAAAAGGGAGATAAAATGAAGGAAAATCATTCATTCTCTTCTTCCAAGTCCCATCCATGCCCACTTGGTTCTGGGTTTTAAAAAAAAGAAATTAATATCCCATTTCTTTCTCAGATAGTCAGGTAAATAAAAATAAGAATAAAAATAAAAACCATCTTCCATACTTTCGGCAAAAAGTAAAATGAAGTATGCAGATAAGGTTGTAAGCATCAAAACAGATATGTCCCGTTCTCGTTTTATGATCTTTTCTTAATCCATACATCAATCTTAAAAAATAGTTGTTGCTTGAACCAAATCCATATCCTCTCTACTTCCTTTATCTTATACTTCTCATAGTGATGGTTGTTGTTCTAACACCTTAGGATGTGATCCATTGATAAATCGAGATTGATTATTGTACCATTGGACTGTCATAATTGCCGAGGTGGTGCAACCACAGCTATAAGAAGTAGAGAGTGTTAATGATCTATTTTGATCCGTCTTTGTAATTATTGCGATACATTATCTGTATGACTCTTTTCATGGTGAAGGATTATTGTGTAAGGATACCACTAAGTAATTAAACCATGGACTAAGCTCATCTCCGATGCTGCGGCACACGTCAGCTTGGTTGTGAGCAATGCTGCACACATTAACCATGATGTGTGCTTGTGCACGGCATGACTCTCATCCAGCTGTCATTGCACATATTCAACTAAGATATTTGAGTTGGAATCTTCTACTCTCGAGAGTAGAGAATAACGTTGTTCTCACATCTTTTCACCATACATTCAAGAGGAGTTCGATCGAGCTCTATCAAGTGGAAGCAATGATATATGTGCAGGTGAGAATGGGGATGTGTGATTGTGTGGTGGGCTTTGCCATTGGGGTTGAGAGAGGACTTCCGGAGTTTTGACTGGGGGAGAAGAAAGCAAGCAAATAAAGAAAAGGAAGGAAAACTTTGCTTTTTGACATTTGACTTGTTAGTGATTGGGCATTGAGAGGAGATTCCAGATGATGATTTGGAGCTTTGGATATTCTAAATTCTCCATGGACCCTTCTTCTCTCCTCTTTCTCCACAAAGAAAGAAAGAAAGAAAAAAAGAGTTAGTCTAAAGAGAAGAGAACCTCATCACTCTGTGTTGTATCTGTTCATGTGTGCGTGCATGTGGGGATTGATGAGGATTCTGTTCCACATCTCCACCACCAATTGTTTGGTCATCTGTCTCCCACCACCTGCTTTAGTAATCTCCACAGAAAAGCCTTTAGATCAAACCACACTTTCAAAAATGTCAAACTACATAGTTGAACAATAGAAATCAACATCACCAGCCATCATCATCTTCCTTCATCGGTCAACTCTATTCTCTTTTTCATCCTTAATTCCTCCTTGTCTTTTTTCCTCAACCCATCCCTGCAACTTGGCTCTGTGGGTATTGGAGATTAAAGAATGAAGAAGATGATTACATCTTAGGTCAAAAAGAAAAAAAAGGTGACAGCAACAACCTATTCCAGACTGTATGAATCAAAGAATTGAATCCTATGTTTTCTGCTTTCTTTCTTTTTCATCTTTCAAGATAAATCATTGATAAGAATACCCTGAGAACACACATGTCTTGAATAATATAATTATAATGACTATAAGGATAACCAGTAATTAGAGACTTTGGAAAGTTTAGATTCTTCTTAGATGGTCAAATTGGTCAAAAGGTATTTCCTTTTGAGGTGCAATCATATCCATACATGATACCACACTTTATGAGGTAAGAATTTTTTTTTTTTTTTGGAAACTAGCAAACCTTTTCAAAATGATATTCTCATAGTCTAGCAAAGTGAATCAAGGGTAGTAAGATTGACCAAACTAGTTGATATTGGCATTACAAGAAAAAGGAGAATCCGTGACCTTTTTAATTTTCAATTGGTTTATATTCAGTGATGGTTAACATTTTGTGCCAGTTTTCGGCATAATTAGTGGTGGATAAAACTGTCACTAATACCCATTTTTTTATAGTGTGGACACTGAAGATCAGGATTTCTCGTATTGCTAGTGTGAGAATACACCTATAATATTTAGAAGAAGAAAAAAATTTCAGATGAGAAATATAAATTCAGAGCAAGACAGACACTACAAAAAAACTAACATCATCAGTGACACTTCTGACTTTTGATTAGTGGTGGTTTTCAGAAAATTGCATCCAATGAACACTAAGTAGTGACAGTTTACTAAAAATCGTCATGGATAATAATGGCTATCAATGGAACATTAAAGTGATTCACAGAGAAATTAAAGAATTTACAAAAAGTTGTAAGGGAGAATATGTTGGTTCAATAAGGATGCAAGCATCTAAATACAAAAAGGCAGTTTAAGATTGGAAGGGACAAATGTTTAAATTATATATACACATTCTAAGTTTACAAATTATTATATTTAGACTCCTAAAAATTTATTCTATTACAAACATCATCTGTACCTAACACTGTTGCTTTTAAATGAAAAAATATGTGTTTACTGTTGCTGAATCTTCTTAAAAATGAGATTAAAAAAAATAAAAAATAAAAAATGATACAAAATCAACTGTTGCTAAAAATTGAAATGGTTTTGAAAGTAGAAGAGGGTAGTGAATATTAAGTTATATTTAATCCCATTATTCTAACAGTATAGATATGGTTGATACATAATCTAAAACACAACGAGTTCAAACGTAATAGAATAAATTTCAAGGAGTATAAACACAATATTTCCATGCCCAAGGGATGTAAATGTAACTTATTCTTCTCTTTAGGTAGACCTTGTATTGGAGAAGTTACAGATAGGAAGTAATTTACGCTAGTCCTGTGGGCTTATGTGCCACCAGTCCACCCTAGCTAAGTTGGACTTTCATCCTGTCCATTTCTAACAAGGAAATGGACCATCTGTTTCTTTATGGATGAGTGACACATGTCCATAATCACATCAAAAGGGTTAATGTTAGATTTGAAAAATAAGAAAATTTTTGTTTGAATTTACTCTCAACCTTTTGATGTGACCTATAAATACATGTCCCTCATCCATAAAGAAATGGATGGTCCAACATAAGTCTGTTGGACATTGTGTTTATCAGGTAATAGGACTTGGGCTCAAAGGTATTTGTAACACTGAAAGTATGAGTTGCTTTAGGTTTCGAATATATAAGCCCAAACCCAACATGAAATTGCAGCTTTGAGAACTCGGATCCAACATAATATGTCTACCTATAAATGGATATGAGAGACTTTGCTACCATATTTGGACCCACCCATTGGTGCCATCATGTGCATTGTCATTGCCTCCGAATTAGGATCACCTCCATGTTGGGAGAGCAGTTTCGACACTTTTAGACCTCAAAAACAAGTGAGACCCACGAATGCAAAATTGTAGAAGAAATTTTAGACGTGGAGCCCACAATGAATCCCTTGTACCCCCCAAATTGTTGTGGTAGAAAAAGCATCGGGGGAACAAAAAGCCACAAACTGCTCCCCCAACGAGAAGGTGAATCGGACTCCATTGCCTCATGCTTTGTTGCAAATGGCAGATGCCATACAACTAGTAAACTCAAGGAAGTGCTCACACACATGCCATACAACCAGACACTATTCAAACTGTCAAAGTAAATTTTGGACAAGTGGGTGTAATGTAAATATAGGTTCCACAAAGGAGAATTATGTAATTGGCCCCTCTAAAATGCTAAAAGGGTAATTAAACTGTCATCATTATATTCTCTCCACATGACAACCATTGTCCGGCCGATTCAACCTTTTTACCTTTAACAATTGGGAAATTTTCAATGCCACCCCCTTAAATTACTCCTTAAGACTAATGCCACTCGTTGAGTCATTCAATTTATCATTAAAGTGAAAATATATCAATAATACTTTCTATCGTTAGAAAATCACAGTTAAATGCTGATGTGAGCAAGTTAAACTTTTCAAAAATACAAAAACAACATTGAATACAAGATTCTACATTTGACTCATTTCTTAAGCTTTTTTTACCGTCTATGACTTCTTTATCTCCCAATCATAATTCTTCGCAAAGTTTGGAAAATACCATTCATGGATAGTGTTGCTATCAAATCTCATGGTTAAACTAATTGGAGTTGGTTCTAATAGGATTGGACTGTTGATAGAGAAAAAACAGGGGTTTAAGAGTGAGTTGATCGTCATGGATCGAGATACCGCCTCCAATGCCCAAGTCTAATTCAAATAGCAAATAATGAAGAAACCTCTCTGAACTTAGATGAGAACAGAAAAGAGCTATAGCTTCAAGTAGATCCCATCTGAATCATACATAAGTTATATTCATAACCTTAGGGCTTTCTTGGAATGGTTAGAGGTGATTCCTTGCATGTGTCCTATTCAACATTAGATATTTTAGAAGCCAAGTCTTAATTGGATGATATTTGATAACGTGTAAAGGTAAGATGTCAATGCTATTATTGTGCGTGGCTGGCACATGTTCTTGCGCCCTCCATACAGAGGCTGACAGACACTTCATACACATCCGTATATGATTGAGATGGGTGGGTCTCTTTCATGTTTTTCAGGGAAAGTGTTCAAAAAAATTAGGTTTATCAATGGAGAGTTAGGAATGGATAGCTGGTTGATCACTTGGTTGATTCCATTTGTGAACTATTATTTAGACCATACCTAGGTCAGACCAGTTCCAGAACAGTCTGACTTAACAAATAGTAATTTTAAACTTAGGATGTAAGGTCGGGCTGATAAATAAGAAATTGCTTGCACAGCACCTAAAGCACCCGATCTCGACCATTTACAGTACATTGCGTAGCACTGAAGTCGAACTCATTTTCTCTTCGGAATGTACCATAAGGTCGTCCGACACTCTCCGACCATAGCCCGCATGTTGCTCCCAGCTCCACTCCCCTGACTGCTCAAAACTGCCCATCCCTGCCAAAGGAAGACCAAATCTCAACCCTTTTCTGTCTGGATTCTAACGGCCTAAACTACCCTTTAAAGCGTCAAAACAACCTTCCTTCCGTTAACCGTTATTCTTTTCTCCACGCTTGACGATAATGCCCTTCGAAGGATCTGGCATGTGAGGAGAAAAACGAAACCGTTCCCAATTAGTTATTAATAATTTTCTGCAGGCTTCACAGCTTAACTGACAGCCTTCATCGAACTAGATGTTTGGGTCGAGGTCCGACCGGTTAGACTTCAGACCAGTGGTTGAACCATCTAAATGGTTAGGACTTAGAAGATGGTAGTGGCATTTCAGAAAATTATAAGGCCAGAAAGGGCTTTTAAGAGAAATGGAACTATGTAGGTGATTGAAGTCTCGATCAGAAATGACAAGATCTGTCCCTCATTCGTGAAGCTTACCACGTTGGGAAAGATAAAGTAGGACCCACTTCTCCTGCGCCTAACAAGATACCGACACAACAACCGTCACTTACTCTCCTACTTCCTCTTCTCTGCAACCCTAGAATTGAGCTTTTTCTCCGTAACAAATTTATCAGTCCCATGAATTGAGCTTCACATCGATTTCTTCGATTTCTATTATGTAATTTTCTGGAGTTATTTTACATTTGAGCTGTAATGGTTTATTCTCCCTGGAATTTTCTGGATTTTTTTCCTAATTTTCATTTCCAGCTGGGGATTTCAATGTTGGTGCCTAAATTTAGTAGGTTTTCTATTTCTCTCGTTTCTGCAGAAAAATGGAGGCTTTGAGCATTGTTCTAGGCTTCAACATTCTATGAGTTTTGGTTTCCGATGAAGAGCAAAATTGTTTTTCGATTTGGTGGTAAAATGTCGACATGTTGGGTTATTGAAGGATACTCGTCCTTAGATGCACTTTGATGGTGTCTCAGCACTTGAGGAGTTCGATAATGGCGAGATGTGTTTAGATATTATGCTTGTACTCTTCACTCTGGTATAATGCTGTACATCATTTCAGACATCTAACGTTGGAATTCTGCGATGTGATCGGTTTAGCTCTCGAAGAAACAGGCAGAGCATCACGAGGGGAGATTTGATGATTCCGGAAGTAGTGAATCGGATAACATGAAGAAGCTTCAGTGGTTCAAGCAGACACCACATCGTGTTAGACTTCAAAGGAGACTCTCTTTTGGAGAATACAAACGAGCCATTTCCTGGTCCAAATACTTGGTTTCACCTGGTGCAGAAATAAAAGGAGAGGGTGAGGAAGCGTGGAGCGCCGATTTGTCTCAGTTATACATTGGGCATAAATTTGCTTCGGGGCGGCACAGTCGTATCTATCGCGGCATATACAAACAAAGAGCCGTGGCGATCAAGCTGGTAAGCCAGCCTGAGGAAGACGAGGGTTTGGCTGTTATATTGGAAAAACAATTCACTTCCGAGGTTGCGTTGCTCTTTCGTCTTCAGCACCCTAATATAATCACTGTAAGCTCTGTTCCTCATTGAACATTAGCTTTGAATGTTCTTGAATCTCTTCCCCTGAATTGTAAGACGGGAAGAATGTTGTCTGACGCTTACACTTGAAACCATGTCGACTGTGCTTCTTTGACCAATACTTCATTGCGTATTGCTTTGGGCCTTTCTCTAATATTGTATAGGATGAGAAGAATCTGAACTCGTACACACAAAATTGTCAGTTTCTGGGACTTCCTAATTACTTCATCCTGTGGGCTGTGTGGAGTCTCATTTATCTACATAACCAGTCCGCATCAACTGTCGCCCCCATATTGAAAAGGTTTTTTCTCCTTTTAAAACTTAATCTCTTTTCCTGAAAGACTTTTTTGGATTTTGAAGATTCACTTTTTGCAAATTAATGGGATATTGCTCTCCTTGTATTCATGAAAATTCAAGAAAATAATTTATTATTATTTTTTTCTTACTCATTAAATTTTCAGAAAGATGCTCTGTTTTTCCCTTTTCAGTATCTAGTACTTTGTAGAATTCTAGGTTCTCATTTTTGAAATTCTCAAGTTATGGGTTTGTGGCAAATTATGCACAACACTCAATTGATTGTTCTATCACCTGACTACAATACACCCTGCTGTTCTTCTCTTGATACTTTTGATGTAAAGACATTTTTAGCTTCACTGACGCAAACATGTGTCCGGAACAGATTTAAAGTTTGCTGGGCCAAGCTTCGTTGCACAATGTAAAGATCTCTCTGACTTTTTTCCATTCCCTACTTTTTAGAGATTGTAGGACATTAGATCTTCAATAGATGTTTTTCATTTTCACCATGCAAAGACAAAAAGAAATAATCAGAAAGTTCAGCAGATCACTTCCTCTAAAAGGCTGCATAATTGGTTTCTCTCATTGCCCTCTCTGTTACTCCGTATAAAATGTACCTTATTCTACCCTAAAATCATCTGCTACTCATCTTGTCCTTTCTCAGTGTCACCCCTTGCTGCTACAACCTGTCCTGATTTACTGTAAATCCTGGATGCAAGTTTGGTCTGGTTCTAGAACATGTAAAATAGCAAGTGGCTGTTAGCCTTCATAGGTTGTCAAAGTTGTTGGAGTCATATTATTCGTTCAAAGTTGAGCTTTCTTTGCATTGATGTCTTTCACTTTGCATAAAGTATAAACCCCACCAACTAGAACGAAACAAAGTTCATGCTCAATGTAATAACTCATAATAAGGTACCACCTGGAGATCAATCCCCTCAACTAAAATCACCTTAGCAAGTACTCTTACATAGACTTAATAAGGTGGTAGACCTCACTCCAAAGAGCCAAGAGTTTGTGAAAACTCTCAGATTGCAGCCTCATACGTAGCCCCCCAAAAAAATAGTGGTGGGCGTTGGCGCAATGGTCAGTGAATCAGTGGACCACAATTGTAGACTGAGGTCAAGGTATTGAAACAGCCTCTCAGGAAAAATTGTTGGGGGGTAAGGCTGCGCAGAAAAATTGCCAAACCCCCCCCCCCCCCCTGCTTCCAAGGTTCGGGTACTCTGCTTGTGCGGAAGCCTTCAGCATTGGATTGGCCCTTTGTAGCGTTGGACAATATTCTGATTATTTTATGCTGCTGGTTGAAGAAATGCTTGTTAATGAGTTATGAGATCATCAAAAAGTATGGAGTGGACATAAACCAGGTGAAAGTCCTGCTTTAGCATGGTCTAGGAAGGTGGATAGGGGTTGGTCCTGTTGAATGCATCGTTTGCTACAAGTGGCTGCCCACAAATTTGAAACCACACCCTTCATGCTAACAAAAGCTTTTACCATCTAACCAATCACTATTTGCACCTGAGTTGTTCAAATATTTTGATATGATTTGTCATCACATCTTTCTCCATTAGTTGCCAAAGCTCAAATGTCTTGGTTTGCAAGATTGGTGAATTTACTTAGCTTGATTATGGCAAACAACTATTTGGTGTTACAGTAGTAGTTTTCACCATATGTCAAATCATAATCTTTTCTTCTGACAATTCAGGATTCTGGCGCTGGGCTTGGTTTTGACTTGGCTCAAAGCCAAAATATTTCTTAAAACACCAAAATTTTGTCCAATTCTTATAGGTTTTGCTTGTAAGTTCTGGTAAATGGTTTCAAGCCCAAATTAGGTCTGGAAAATTCCTAGAAAGCCCTATGTTTTGCCATTTAACATGGTGAAACTGAAACCCTTAGATTTATTTCTTTTCTATATATTATTTAAAAATAAGAAATCCTTAACTAACACTGTGCCTTTGGGCCCCAGTTTGGTAGGATAGGTTGTGTCCATTCTTTGATACGGCCTTTTACACACAAAATTTAGTACTAGAACACAGATAATTCAATTAAAACAACTTAAAATATGCATGAGGAATGAATAGACAAAATTATCAACTATTTCATGGTTGTCAAATGTTATACATCATACATGGTTAACTACTAGAGTCAAAGATATGGGAGTCATGAATTCAAGCGAGTCAACCTCTGCCCACTCTAGAGTCCTGGTACCATATCAGGTTTGGGCAAGATCTAAACCACTATATCCTTGAAGCAAGCTATTTGCAAAACCAAAAACAAGTCTAGCTCCGTGAAGTCATAGGTCGGGCTATGGTCTTCAATGCACAAAATTGAAGGCCATCCACCAATTATACCATTTTTTAAAATTTTTTTTTGGGTTGCAAATTCTGGTTTTAGGAAAAGTAATACCTTCATCTTCAAATTTTGCGCAAATCTTCTAACCATGCACTTCGAGTGTGTTCATTTGAGATGTGGTATATATAGCATAAATCAAAACCGTTGTTTCCATCAAAATTCAGCCGAAACAATACATATCAAAATCTGTCAAAACACTGAAATTTCAACCTGACACCTTGTATTCCTTTGGTATCTCACAAGATTGTTTCAAGATATGTCGAAACTGAATTATTTTGCAAAATCTTGAACTACAATATTAGTATATTACCATGTCTGTCTGTGTCGGCTAAAGTTTGCAACCATATTTAATTTTCATAGCATTTAATTTAACTTGCTGCTATATCTTCAGTGCTTTGTTATTATTGTTATTATTATCTTCTTTTTTTCTGGGGTTGGGTGGTGGGATGGGTGGTCTAGTCTATGTGTTTGTGATATTAAACTGCATTTATTACACTTCATGCAGTTTATTGCAGCATGTAAAAAACCTCCCGTGTTCTGTATCATCACTGAGTACTCATGTGGAGGCTCACTTAGAAGATACCTCCATCACCGTGAGCCAAATTCCCTTCCACTAGATATGGTTTTGAGACTTGCCCTTGATGTTGCTCGCGGGATGTGTTATCTTCATTCACAAGGGATAGTCCACAGGGACCTTAAATCAGAAAATTTACTACTTGGTGAAGATATGAGTGTGAAGGTTGCTGATTTTGGGATCTCATGCTTAGAATCTGAGTGTGACTCTGGAAAGGGGTTTGAAGGTACATACCGCTGGATGGCACCTGAAATGATAAAGGGAAAACATCACAAGAGGAGTGCTGATGTATACAGTTTTGCGATAGTCCTTTGGGAGCTTCTAACATCGTTGACACCTTTTGAGGGCATGACATCAGAACAGGCTGCTTTTGCAGTCTCCGAAAAGGTATACTCACCTTAAATCCTTGAGTATTGTTCATTTCCAAGATAGTGTTAAATAAGAATTTTTGCATGAACGTATGTGCAATAATTGGCACCCTAAGAGGTCATCGATCCTAAAGTAGCTTGCCTATTACTATGCCAATATTTGTTGAATTTAACAGCAGATAATTGCTATTTCTGCCTTGTGGATTTTTTGCCAACCAACTTTGTTAATGGAAAACTCATAAGCATATGATAACTGTATGTCCAGAGGCTAAAAACTTACCAGTTGACATGTTTGTTTTTCTAGAACTACTACAAATTAAGTGTGCAGCTTGGGTTGTTTCTTCATTAAGCCTTCTATACAATCAAACAGTCTGTTTGTAAAAGCTGTAGAATGCCAGTATAGATAAGGGCCACCTGTGAAATAAATTACCTGGCAGAAACAGGGTTCTAACTTCCAAAACCTACGTGTCCATCGCGACTAACCAGTCTAAGACCCCTATATTGAGTAAGGGGGGGTCTCAGCTTCCATAAAAGTTAGGGACCTCTACGCTAGTCTTCACAATGACTCCACTTCCCTAAGTATGTGCTCCTCCCACTGCTTGCACCACATAAGGACTGCTCCCACTACTTGAGCCCTCGCTCTCTTCGCGTTACGTCTTCTCCATGGGGCATTTGGTCACCCTACCAAAGCTTCTGACTCAGGCCTCCCGGCCTGGCCTCTCTGGCTCGACTATTGTGTTTCGGGCATTTCCATTCCCAGCGCTTCACAACTAGCTCTCTGGGCAACTTCAGCTGCATCTTCCTGGCTCGCTGCGTGGCACTAAAGCACCCCCATCCCTTTTCCCTTCCCCATCAAACCAAATTAAACCAAACAGAAAAAGGGGGGGGGGGGGGGAAGAAAAATTGAAGAGCACCTAAGCTGTCCAATAAGTCTGTGCTGTGAAGTAGCCTGATAAAACTCAACTTTTCTCATATCTTGATTGTGAAGAAAGTTTGATTTCCAGAAGGTTTTCTTACTAGCTGTATTCCCTCTGGAGAATGGACTGGAGATTCAGTCAGCCTGATACATGCCCATCTTTTCTTCTCTTTTTCCAAACCAAATGTGGAAATTTTCTGAAGAAATCAGTCACTGTCTTCTAGTTTTTACTCTGCTATCTATCTTGTAAGCATCAGACACAGGAGAATCTACAACCCAGATGAAGTAGCGACACGCAGCTTATAAACCAAGAAATTGGAAACTGGAGTGCAAATCACTGACTTCTAGCCTAGAAATTATTTCTAACTGCTCTGAGCAAGTGGATTCTCTTACAAAGTCTAGTATAGTTATGGGGAGTGAATTCCTTGCATCCAATTTTTTTTTTCTAGTTTTATTACCCTCTTTCATGAAATATTTATCACCAAGACCATAAATTCTTGAATCAAAATGAGAGCAGGGTAATTACCAAAAAAAAATGAGAGCAGGGTGTTTGAAGGGACTGTGTCTTTATTCGAACAACATAGAAAATGTCAAATCAGACTATTGGATATTTCTTCTCCGCAGAAGCTCCTAGTGCATGTTGAACCTTCACCATACCCTATCAGTGCATAGTCATCAAATGTGTGTGGCATTCCATCTGTTAGTACGATAGAACCCCCACAATGAAACCTTACATGTCTCCTCAATCATTTGTTACCAAAACCTAAAATTTTCATGCAGGAAATTTTATAATTCGATGTTTTGTTGAATGTAAAACTATAATTCTAGATCACTTTCTGTTTTGTAGCTTGTTGGATTGACAATGATGTAAGCGCATTTGTTAGAAGAGTTGAACTTAATATCAAGTTAGGTTGGTTCCTGCTTGATATATCTTGATCTTACCGTTGCCTGGTTTGATATCCTCTTCCCCCAGTTTGAAATAATATAGATAATAAAAACAAACGACAGAAAGGAAATCTGAGAACCTAAACCCTCGAAGCTCCAAAAGATGAAATGTGATATAACATGAATGCCGTAAAAGGAGATGAAACCATTTATGTGTTGATTGCATAGTTTGAAGCACACAGAACAGTAACTAGACTCTTTATATGTGTCTTTCCCATCTACCAAGTTCATCATTGATGGTTCATTATCTGCAGAGTTCATCGCTAATTTTTTGTATCCTATTGGTTTTGGTTGGTGCAGAATGCAAGGCCTCCACTGCCTTCAACATGCCCAGCAGCATTCAGCCATCTTATAAATCGATGTTGGTCAAGTAATCCAGATAAACGTCCTCACTTTTCTGAGATTGTTTCAATTCTTGAAAGTTACACTGAATCACTTGAGCAGGATCCAACATTTTTCTCATCTTATAAACCCCCTAAAAAACACACGGTTTTGCGTGGTATCCTAAAGCTTGTAACATCCCGTCGATTCACATCTTTGAAATCATAGTATTCCTGTGTGGGATTAATTATGAAACAAGTAACTTATATATTTTTCATAATATTTTCTCTTCTTCCATTGTCTGTGCATCTCCATCAGTTCACACTCCGCATATACTAGGTTCTAGATTTAGTTATGAAAACATTCACAATGGTTTACCTTAGAAAAAGAAAAACATTCAGAATGTTAGCACGAGATGTGTATGGGAAAACAAACATACAACAGTAGCCATTCAATACCACATGGAATTTCCCCGTTGGTCCATTGCACGAGGGGTTTTTTTATGGTTGAATAAATTGTAGCCACTCTCCAGAGTGCACCGCATATAACCACCATACGGAATACATTGCATATGACCATTATTCAAATTGCACAGTTTGTGTGTCTCATGACTTGTTTGATTACCAAATATTTTCATGATTGTCAAATTTATAAGCTTTACTGCCCCAGAAAAGGATCAGGTAAAAGGGCATGGGTTTCGAGGATCTTCACCCTGTTATTATAGTTAGCATTAACTAGCCATTCGGGGACAGTTTGGCCGAGTGGTCTAAGGCGCCAGATTTAGGCTCTGGTCCGAAAGGGCGTGGGTTCAAATCCCACAGCTGTCAATTTTTCTGTTACAGTTGTTTTTATTTTGGCAAATCTAAAATTAGAAGAAAAAAATAATAATTTTGATACGACAGGTGTTAGGTATAATGGTTTCTTTTACTTCTCTTCATCTTTTCTGAAAAGTAAAATTTGAAAAATAAAATAATTGATACAATAGGTGTTATCTTCTTCTTTTCTATCTCCTTGAAATTCTAGCTCATGTCTTTCCGACCAGGGTATTTATTTTTCATCTTCTTTATTTCCGTTTATTGCAATAAAATACCTCCAAAAGCAAGTTCTATCAAATGCTTCTAAAGTATTTTTACTTCGAGAAACACTCAAAATTGTTTTTGGTGTCTCTTGAAGCAGAAACACTTGATGGGTTATTAAGCAAATCCTAATTATCTATTAGATAATTTATTGAAAATTTTACAGTGTTTCTTCTTCGATAAACAAAAAATTGCCTGAATACCAATTGATAAAGGTTGTCTTGTTTATGATTATTGTGCAATTTTGCTAGCTCGGCCAATAGACCCAATTGTCAATTCAACTAGATGGTAGACCATTCCAAACGAGGAGTGTGAGGTCAAGGACAGTGCCTTGCTAAGATTGATCCACAGTCCTCAAGAAATATCAGTGGATAGGTCCACTCCCTCGGAAAGATTTCTTTTGTTGTATTAGGAGATTCTCACATCTTTGCAATTAATGTTCAGTACATGTTAAATGATTAGTTGACCTCAAACATATCAGCTTGGATTGAAACTCCCGCCAAATTGTTGGGTATTCAGGCCTGGAGTTGTCACATCAGTTGTTCAACCTTTTTTGGTGTCAGGTATCGATGGTAACCTACACCCAAGGTATGCAATGTCGGCAATATATTGCCGTGTCAATAGGTACCGACATGGCACACCACACCAAAACAAGGTTGGCCAAAAGTCACCAAAAAATTGGTTTTGTCGAAATTTGTTGTTTCGCTGTATTTTCCAATGGGTTCCTCAGTCACAAGCCTATCCTCTTCTCTTGTTGCTATTGATTGACTATTCTGTGATGAATGAACAAGGTTGAGTGGTATTTGTTTTCTACTACTGTTGTTGTTGGATGTGACTTAAGTCCAACAAAAAATACAGTAGAGCAATACCAAAGAAATCTCTGAGGGATTGCACATGGGTTTCTCTATATATTATCAAAGAAACATAAAAAAATACAGAGAAACCGATGGTATTTCTTCCACTTTCTATGGTTTCAAGAACCAATGGATTTCTCTGTACTTTCCATTGGATTTACCCAAGTCGCAACCATTGCCGGAAGAGAGGAAGAAATGAATCATCAAAATTCCCCCAAAAAGATTGATGACATTTCTAGGTTTCAGTGGTTTCGACAACCACCAAACCCTAAATATTAGCGATTTTTAGAACCTTGCCTACGCCCAATGATGTGTCGAGGTCATAGAGAGCACTTATAACCAAGAAGATCCAACAGTCCTAGTGATTTAGGTTTAGCTATAAATATGCCTTATTTATCGTAGTTAATGGTAATGCTCATTTATTTCCACTCTATCTACTAAGCTCTTTCAGGTTTAGTAACTAAATGCGCCTCTCGGGGTGATGTTGCTCCTGAAATGACATAATATTTAGAGGTGGTTGAACCACCATAGTGTCGGCCTACACTCACTTTCTCTCTTGTGGACAAACTCAAGCCAAAGAACTGAAGTCAACCGTGGTTCACTCAAGGGGTCGGCGCAACACTGATGATTTTTACAACATAAATTAAAATTTATTAAATTTCTGCTTCAAGAAGCACTTTTAACACAACAACTTCTGGTGTCTAATTTTTTGAGCAAAAGATGGGAGCTAAATGAGTTAAGTGAATCAGTTTTAAAAGGGGGTACTCATGGGATTTGGCATCCTAAACATAAGAACGCTTCTAAAACCCTCTCATATTATGATTGAACTCTCTCTGTTCATTGACTCTTCAACCCTAATAGCTAAGAATCATTTGGTTATGCATCTTCTCTATCTCTGGTGATCAAAATTCATCTTCATCTTCTCTATCTCCAGTGAAACACAAGCCCTTGTCTTTGCAAACTAGATCCCTACCTTCATATTAATGTGTTTGTTGTTTGCTTTTGACTCTTCAATCTTAGTGTCTGTTGATATTATTGCTACTTCCAAAAGTAAGTTTCATCAAATATTTATAAAATTGTTTTTGCTTCCAAAAACACTAAGAATTACTTATGTTGTTTCTCGAAGCATAAATACTTGGTGGGTTATCAAACGGGTCTTAAAAGTATTATAATGTGTTCATTTCTTCTAGAGATATAACTGAACACTTCCTCAATTTGAAGTGTAGATCTTCCATGTCTAGCTTAGAATAAAACTTTCAAGAAGCAAATCTCCAAGTATTGAGTAGGTGAAACAATTGAAATATTTGAATGAGTAGGGGAGAGTTTTTGTTTCTTTTTTGGGATGAATAATAAACTTAACTAAAAGCTGCAAAAGGAAGGAAAAAAGAATGTATGGAGGGGGAAGAAAGGGGAGGGAGATGACCACCCTTTAAGAGGGAGGCTAGAGGCAGAAACCTAGACCCCAAAAATCAACAATTAACCTTGGGGTGTCATCAATAACAGATGGGGGATAGACTAAAGCCTAGTAGAGACATCAAAACAGATGGCTTTCCAAATCATATCTACGGAGCAAGATTTGGAAGTCCACCTCCTAAGGTTACTTTCCCACCACAACTGGTCGATAGTAGCAGCGAAAAGTAATTTACCAACTCAGTCAAAGATAATGGAGCTTAAAAATATTCTCAAAATCCAAGACCAATATCAAGCAAAAGAAGCATCTCAAGCGAGACCAAACATAAGCAAGGGATTTCCCCCAAAGGGACCGATACAGGGGCAAGTGAAGAAAATGTGGTCAAGGTCCTTTGAACCATTCCAACAAAGGAGATAGGATTGGCAAGGATGTAGTGGCTAATGAGGAAACTTTGGGTGGAGAGGCCAAGGTTAGGGACTCTTCAAAGAGTTAGGGAGTGGCAGGGGATATGCCCTTTGAACCAAACCAAGTGGCCCAAGGGGCAAGGGGGGGAGTGAACAAGGTTCCAAGCCAAGGAGGTGGTGACGGTTTTAGTAGGGGAGGGAAGACAAATGGTGAGGTCACTTGGGATGTCCAAGAGGAAGGGGAAGGGAGGACCAAACTTGTGTGAGACAAATGTGAGAAGGGGCCGGGGGGAGTCCATAAACCATTAGAGATAAAGGAGGAGAGTGAGGGAGTAGGTTTAGGGATATGGGACTCGTACATAATGTGGGGGGGCCAAGAGGATGAAGAGGATGTCAATTAAAAGCTAATCTCATTATATTCATTGACAGTTTGGCCGAGTGGTCTAAGGCGCCAGATTTAGGCTCTGGTCCGAAAGGGCGTGGGTTCAAATCCCACAGCTGTCAAATATATATTTTCTTAGTGGTTTTTCATTTACTTTTGCTTGAAACAGAAAACTACTAAAATTCTCTCATGTTACAACAGAACTCTTTAGTTTGTTCATTCTTCAACCCTAACAACCAAGAACGTTCTTCATCTTCTCTATCTCCATTGAAGCTCTAATCTTTGTCTTTACAAAAGAATCCTTGTTTTCATATTATTTTGTTTGTTGTTGTTTGGTTTTGACTCTTCAGTCCTAATGTGTATTGATAATATTTCTACTTTTAGAAGCAAGTTTTATCAGACACCTTAAAGTTTCTAATTTTAGAAGCAAGTTTTATGATACACCTTAAAATTTCTAATTTTAGAGGCAAGTTTTGCATCCAAAAACATTAAGAACTGTTTATGACGTTTCTTGAAGCAAAAACACTTGGTGGATTATCAAATAGATCCTAAAAGTATTACGTTGTGCTTGTTTCTTCTAGAGCTATAACTAAATAATGCCTCAATTTAAAGTATAAATCTTCCATGTCTAACTTAGAGACTATAAATAAATCCCCTAACTTTTGAGTAGATGAAACAATTGAAGTAGTCAAATGGAGTAGAGGAGAGTTTCTCTTTGGTTGCTAGAGAAATAAGATTTTCAAGACAACACATTTTTTCTTACTTAGTGAGTATATACATTTACACACTGGATTTTGGAGCAAGGCACATATCTAGGAAATCCAATGTTATTGCGGATATCCTATCCAGGAAAGCAATCAACCTTACATACCATTATACCGGGTTGAATGGCCTATTTCCAGTCAGTGGCTGTTAGAGCTTTGAACGGCCACTCCACTGGAATCTTATGAATAAATATATATTTACCTAAAAAAAAGAGTACATATATTTGCACGATAAGCCAATACCAAATTAAGCCATGCACGGTTAACTTTGATCAATTTCCGACCAGTTTAAAATTCTCTCAGCCAACCCTTTGATGTTCCTATCTGAGCTTCCATCTTCATCAACTGCTTCCTTAGCGAGTTCTTTCCATCTTATAGCATTCCCCCTAATCTCTCTTCCTCTGTCATCCTCCATAACTTCCCTAATGCATCTCTCTATCTCTTCCCTTCTAGCAACGCCCTTCTCATCCACTACCACCCTCACCCCAACTTCCCACACATCTGCAACTAGCTTGGCGTTAGTCTTTTGGTCGATCCATTGGGGCACAGCTACCATGGGCACTCCCAAGCTTAAAGCTTCCATGGTTGAATTCCACCCACAGTGTGTGACGAAGCAACCAACAGCAACATGAGCCAACACTTCCAATTGAGGGCACCAAGTCACCACCAACCCCTTCTCTTTTGTCTCTTCTATAAACCCATTTGGGAGCTTCTTGTTCTCTGATTCCTTCACTACCCATAAGAAATAGTAGTTGCTTCCCTTCAACCCAAGTGCTAATTCCTCCATTTGCTCTTCTTTGAGTTCAGCTATGCTCCCAAAGGCCACATAGATGACAGAACATATTCCTCTCTTGTTCAACCAGTTTGTCATGGAATCGACTTCACTTGGTTTGAATATATCAAGACCATAATCTGTGTCTCCCTCAGTCTGCTTGTCTAAGTACATGGATGGCACAGTTGGTCCTATCGTCTTGATTGGCCATTGCTTCATCATCCAATTCAATACCTGATTGAAACAAAATTTCATCAATCATCAATTTGAAGAACTAGGAAAGGAACTAAGCACTCTTTCATAGAAAAAAAAATTAAAGTCCCAAAGTGAATTGATGAACAATTCCCAGAGGTTTGCACCTGGTCTTCTAACTTGTCAAATGTGTTGTAGAGGATGAAATCTGCCTCTTCAAGGTTAGAGAATTGGATCAACATAACAGGGAGCAATGATGGGTAAGATTCTGGGTCAAAAACAAAGGATGGTAGATCATTTAAATGAAGCAGAGGGAGTCCATCAATGGACACTGTAGGTCCTTGCACAGGAAGACCCAGAAGGCCTTGTTTCACATAGTAATAGATAGCACTCACAGCACAAGACTGAGTGAAGAATGGAGCTCCAGCTATACCGAGTTGTTTGGCTACATCAAGAGCCCAAGGCAAAGTTGAATCATAAACAAGGCACTTAACAGGGATCCTCTGTTTCTTGATGAGTTCAAACAAGGTCTCTGAGCCTACAGCTTTGAACCGCTCGTTGTAAGCTTCAATACTTGCTGCTGCAGAAATGCCACCTTGATCAAATCCATCTGAGATGGGTTCTACTGTCACAATGTTCTGTGTTTGAGATTGGAAGGCAGAGTGGTTAAGAAGGAAGTGAGTGGTGGCAAGAGTTACTTTAAGACCTTTGGAGAACAAGCGTTTGGAGAATTGTAGCATTGGGTTTATATGGCCTTGGACTGGAAAGGGGAAGACTATGACTTGGGCTTTCTGATCTTTGCCTTCCTCCATTTTCAATTTCACAAGTTTCACTAACACCTAGACTCCTTTCCTCTTTTCGAGCGATTCACACAGAGAGAGAGAGAGAGAAAGAGAGATAAGGCTAGTTGAGAATGACGAGGATGAGGAGGGAGAGACAAAATATGGAAAAGATTTTGCTCTGGATTGTGGGCTGTGGGCTGCTCGCTGTGGATCTTTGTGACTGTGTGGGCCTTTAGAGAGATTTTGGGTAAATATGGATATTTTATTTTATTTTCCTTTTGATGAAAAAAGTCCACATATTTGTAAAATAAATGGAGTGTGACGCATGAAGAAGATAAGGTTGTGGGATAATATATTGATTTTATTTTTGGGGTCTTTGGAATTTTTTTTTTTTTTTGGGGCCTAATATAAATTATGATGATTAATTAAAAAAGGTGGGGTCTATGTATAATATGACTGGAGGTACGGATAACTACCCAATTTCATATGAGCTAATTTGTGAGAAGAAAAAAAAATGAAAATTCAAAATTTGGTCATGTTAGGTCAAAATAACATGATTGTTGATTAGCTGTCTAAGAAATAGTTAATTGGAAGAGAGGGTCTAGTTTTTTTCAATGATCCTCCGCAAGAAATGACAAATATACTCAGAAAGGATTTTCTAAAGAGTTGTGTTTTAGTTTGATTCGTTTTGGTTATATTTTCTAAGTTTCTTGGCCCATTTTATACAAAAGAAGAAAAAGAAAATCGAAAATAGAAATAAATAGTGAGTGACAGTGACATGTTGGTGGAAGTTTCATGGAATTATATATGATTATCAAATCATAAAATCCAATGAACATCTAACTACCACATCAGCGCCTTCCATTGATTTTCTAGTGATTGGTGAGATGTCATCTGGCCCCACCACTCTACGTATTGTACTAATAAAAGAAAAATAACTCAATTACAATAATAAAGATAAAATATTTGGTAGGCTTTCTATCATATTAAATTATATTTATTATCAAATAATAAATCATGAAGTACTGATGACAAATTTCTTTATTTTTATATAATTGGTTAATTTAGAAAGAAAAAAAATCTTGGAACTAGTGATTTTATATATATTATGAAAAGGAGACTATTTTTTGGAAGAAAAAAAAAACAAGACTTGCAATTAAAACAACCCTAAGATGGTAGGTACACGAATATTTTCCCTCTACTTTTATAATTGTTCAATTTCTAAGTCTAATTGATCTCTTAATAAGTTACTGACACAAGATCAGAAGCCTTAAAATAATTTCACTTTCTTTTTTAATTTTTGTTTATAATTTTACACTTGCGTATTATAGAAAGTATATATACTATCAAAAATGAAAAAAGAGTGCATGTTATAGAAGATGATTTTAAATACATGGGAGTCTTTAACTCCAACCCCAACTATCTTCGAATGCAAGTAATATTGTTATAAATTTATAATCGGTGATGAATCAAGTGAGATTGTTTAAGAGATTAAAGACAAAAACACAAGAGATCGCAATGATTTGGAGTTCGATTAATTGATCTACGTCTCCAGGGCTCAAGAAATGAGCCCAATTCACCATGAAAGAGAGTACTGAAAACCTTACAACTATACACAACATTTACAACCGAAGATAGACCTCCTCTAGAAGATCTCAATGACACCAACAAGCTTCGAAATCATCCCTTGTGCACTAAGAACCATGGCCAAACACCATACGACAACAAGGTTTCTTGAAGAACCCTAACAATCTTTGGGAAGAAGAAGAGCAAAGAAACGACCCAAAAATTACAAAAATTAAATGAACCATGAACCAAAACCTTAAACAGCTAAGCCTAAATCTAACAAATTGGTGTAGGCTCAAAGTGATCTAAGCCAAGCAAACCAAGCAAGTCCAACCGTCATCGCCCAAGTGTACCTGCAGAACAAACAAATAAAAACTACAATCGTACCAAGCATACATTAAAGAACTAGAATCATTTGGAAAAATACTACACGAGTTGTTCATTTAACTTTTAATATAGCAATAAACAATTTAAATGTTTTTTCTTGTTCTAATCTTCTGGTGGTCACCTCACTACTCTTACCTAATTAATTGTTAGGGGAAAATCATTAAAGGGCGTTGATTTATCAATCTATTTATAAGAAAGAGCCAGAACTTATTCATAGATAGATATAAAAGCTTTTTTGATTAAATTTTTATGACAAAGAGATGCATTAAGGATCTGTTTGGTTACATGAGTCTGGAGATTTCAAATATCTAGGGATTTCAAATCTATAGATTTCAAATCTATGGAGTTATAACTTATAAAATTAGATGTTTGGTTGTGGAATGAAATCTGTGGATTCATCCTACAAAACTATTTGATCGATGTGATTTTTGTGAATGTGCAAATGTATAACTTTTTTGAAATCTCTGGTTTTCACCCCTTACCCATAAATCTACAGATTCACATAAATCTCTGG
Source organism: Hakea prostrata (assembly GCF_041222555.1). Taxonomy (NCBI): domain Eukaryota; kingdom Viridiplantae; phylum Streptophyta; class Magnoliopsida; order Proteales; family Proteaceae; genus Hakea; species Hakea prostrata. Next base: position 12,801,449 of record NC_142607.1, read on the forward strand.
ATTCATGTAACCAAAAAGGCCCTAAAACATTGTTAAAAGTGGGTTCAACGTGCACTAACAAGGCCTCAACCCTTGTTGGTGAGTCAATATAAGACCTGATCTTAATAACCTAACTAACACAACGTGCTGTATAGATGAACATATAGATAGCAAAAGGGGAGCTTTATTACTAGGACTACTCTCTAAACTAGTTTATACGTACTTCAACTAATCTTCAAGGGAGCTTTATATATTAGGTACTGAAGAAATTCGAATTATTGACTTATTTTATTTTCTTTTTTTGGGTAAATACTCTTGACCTCTTGTGAGACATTAGTCTTTACCAACTGAGTCAACCCTTCAAGACCTATTGCGCCCAAATCTGACCCCTTCGCATGAACCATGGCTGAAGCCACTGGTTGGCTCAATAACTTGTTCACAAAGAAAAGTGAGTGTTGGCCGGATCTAGGGCCAATCAACCACTTTCGAAGCTTAAGTTAAATTCAGGATCAACAATGCTCCTGAGGTCGAAGACTTAAAATACTAGCAAGAAGATGAATTGTATGTGCGTATTACTAGATATGGTCGTAGGTGAATGGTATTTGTAGTAGAACCTAGTGCTTCGATAGTTGTTGGATTGTCTAGCTTGCCCCGAATTAGTCTCCTTTAGGGATGACACGTCACTTCTAAGCTATTGCGAGTCTAGGCCTGTTGATATGACAGATGAGGCTAACATTGACAGATCCTAACCTACTCACTGTTCGACTAGAATGCCACCCTAAGCAAATAGGTATAAGGTCTATGGATCTCCTAGTAGGTATGAAATGTTAAGTCTCAAAGCATGTATAAACAAACCATCCAGCTTTTCTCGGGGTAGGAGGTTAGTTCCTCAATCTTGTTCTGGACCCTTGTAATAGAATGGGACTTCCCAAGATGTTGACTACAGGAGCCCCCCCCCCCCCATCTGAGCCCCTGGGCTTGGGGGCGATATGATGTTTTGACTCTCTTAAGGGGTTAATGAGTTAGGCTTGACTCACCTGAACCCTGTTTGGATTTATGTTTATGCTAGGGTCTAGGACTTGGCTAAATTTGGCATAATGAGACCTGGTCTAGAATGAGTACTTTATGAGCTTGACTCTAGTTCTACTTAGTGAAATGACTTGATAAATGTAAAATAAATTGTAGGGGAAAAAATCGTCTGTTGTGCACATCTCTCTACTATGCACACTAGTGCGACATTAAATTGCAACACTTGTAAAATACCAATTTAATAGTTGAGATCAAAATTGATAATTTTAAAGTATAAATAGCCCCCGAGAAAAACCCATTTAACTCATACTTGCCCCAAAGAAAAAACCCAAATGATTAAAAACTCTTAAAATCCCACTTAAGATCCCATCTCTGAAATCATCTTCTTCATTTTTCCATTCTTGGCTTTCTCCAATCTAACCAAGAACCCAACGGGCGTCTCTGTATTTTTCGAGAACCCGTCGCCCCGGCGGCCGCGCCGCCCGGCCCCCCCCCCGGCGCCCGCCCCAAAAAAAAGTTAATTAAACAATGAAATGCATTTTTTTTCTTTTTTTTTTTTTTTTCCTTCTTTTTTGTTTGATAAACTGAAATGCAGAATTGAAATGGAGACAAGTTTAGATTAAATTGTACGGTTTGCCAGTTAGATAACCCATTAAAATCATTAAAAGCTGAAGCATGTTCTGTGGGTAGGAGGAACTGAGGAAATATTCTCATGCTTCACGCGTGGAGAAGCCCTGTGATAAAATTATCTTTCTCATTTCTTTCTTTGTAATAACACAACACCCACTTCGTTTCATCATTCATTTATTACTTTTCTCATATTTTTCTTGGATCATCAATATATCATTGGATTCCAAGTCAATCAACCTTACTATATGGAACCTCTAGAATCGGTCCACCTTAATGTGAAATCTACTTTTCACCCAACCCTAAGTTACAAGATAAATTATCAATGTTTGTTTCAAAATCTATTTCATGATAAAATAAAGAATTTTTCATACCATACCCACTATTATGTTAAAATATATATGATATTCACTGTCAAAATTACGAATTATCCGCATTTTAGATTTTCTGTTAAGTCATGAGTAAAATGACCTAAGTGTCATTATTCCATTTAACTCATTTAAAATCCAAATTACCCAAAGGCCCTTTGGATATTATTGCCCCAAGAGTATGGTGCTCTGCAATTATCAGCTAGAGAACTAATTGTCGAAACGACTCTTAGTTTCAATCCTCCATTAGTATAAAACGATTTAGGAATATTCCCATTGTCGTCTCCATTAGTGCCAACACATGAAACATCGCCGCCACTAACACTGGTAATAATCTCCAATTTGGTAGTTTCAGGGGAGAGAACGGATGAGGCACCAATGATCACACGGTTAAGAAGTTGGAGAAAACACCATAATTTTTATCTGTTGAAGAAGCTATAGAACTACTATCGTTGTCGGAGATGAAACAATCAACTTGAACCACAACGTTATTGACCTAAGGAACCAATCCATGGAACGTACGAGAGACGACACAACAGCGACCCAAGGCTTTGACATCTCCAATCTTGTTGAGGATTATGAGTAGGAGAGAATTTGGTAACCTGTTGAAATGATCAATCTCTGTGTCTTTGAGTTCCGATGCCAACATAGCTAGCTCTCGATCTTGATTTGGCCATATTTGAACTATGAGATATTGCCCTTTGGCCAACTACAACAACTGAAATGTTAGTTCAATGGTCAAACAAGCTTATTTGAATTTTCGCTCAACTATGTGATCAAGCTTAAATTCTAAATGCTTTATGCAAGTCTTCTTCTTTGACTTCCCCCTTTACCGCCGAAGAGAGGGAAGTCAGATGATGGAAAGAGACAATCAACGGCTAATTTGTATTGGTTGCAATAATGTCATTTAAATTTATTTTTTTGGGTATGACTTAAGGCCTGTTTGGTTACATGAATCCAAAGATTTCAAATCTCTGAATTCATGAGTGCAAGATTTGTACTTATTTGGTTGTGAAAATCTTTAAATTCATGAAATCTAGAAATTCATCTTCTCACTAAAAATGTGAATCTGTAGATTTATGGGCCTATTTGGTTACTTGAGGTTTGAGATTTCAAAAATCTAAAGATTTCAAATTTATGAAGTTATGATTCATAAAATTAAATGTTTGGTTAGCCTAAATTCTTTTGAATGAAATCTGTAGATTCATTCTGAAAAAATATCTATGAAGTCATGGTTCAAATGTTTAGTGCTTTTATAATAGGGGTGAAATCTTTGGATTTCACATTATACTTTTTTAGTGTAAAAAGGTGAATCCCTAGATTTCATGAATCCAGGGATTCACACAACAAAACTGGTATAAATCTCCCATTTGTAAATTCAGATTCAAATATCTTAATTCATATAACCAAATAGGCCCTAAAAATGCTAAACATTTGCGCATTCACAAAAATCACTCCACAAATTTCATTCCACATATTCGGTTAACCAAACAATTAATTTTATAAATTATGACTCCATCGATTGAAATCTCCAGACTCATGAGGCAACTTGTAATTTTGACAATTGATTCCATATAATTTTGAACATAATAGTGGGTGGTCACTAATTTCACCCTAATTATAGTGAGTGCCATTTAAAAAAATTCTAAAATAAAGAAAAAGATTTATAGAACCAAATTCTTTAATATGGAAACAATTTCGGGTAAAACCCCATTTGGATGAAATGAGCTTGAATGCTACATGCGCAGCACCTGCTGCCTACGGTTGATCTTGACAGTTCATTTTGCAAGTGGGTGAAAATCGAAATGGACGATTTCGATTTCCATTTTGCAAGCAGACGAAAGTAAAACGAAGCTTTACCAGAAAAAAAGAGTAAAACAAAGGTCGAGATTTTGATCTCGACATTAAGTTTCTCAAGTGGGTAAAAAGCGAAATGAACGATTGAGATTTTGATCTCGACAGACTATTTTGTAAGTGGATGAAAAACAAAATGAACGATCGAAATTTCGATCTTTGCCATAAACAGGAGTGAGTTGCGCATTAAACTGGAGTTGAACCACATTTAGATGACCGGATTTCATGGAGTTTCCCAATCTCATCATTTGCAGACAAGAGGTTCCCGTCCATTGTGGTGAGGGTGTCAATTCGGTTGGACCCCACAATTAGTAAACTCCTTCAATAGAAAAGACGACAATGAAAGGTGTTTGTTCAGAAACCCCCACCTTATTTATTACTATTTATTCAAAATCAATTATTTAAACCTTATTTCCAAAAATGCCCTTCCACACCACCGTACTATTCATTCAATAACCCTTCTTTCTGGTTGACCAAAAAAATAACCCATTTAACGTGACGTGTAATAAATTCGATAGTAAATAGAAGGAATAAATGATTCCAGCATTGCGGTTACTTGTTCCACGTGGCAAATACCCGTTATTTCCGGGGCTTAATGTCGTTTCCCGCCATTCACAGCTGGATGAAAACGAAATAACGCTATTTGTCGAAAACGCCGATGTGGAAGTGGGCCCATTAGAAGCCATGAAAACTGGGTAACATTAATTATTGATTAATTGATTAACTAAAATAAAAGCAGGACTTAATGGGATTGACAAAAGTATTTAAAAGAATAGATTAGGGTATACTGGTCATTTGACAGAAAAGTTGGAAACTGTGCCACGTATCAATTTCCAGTTTGTCAAAACCAACAAAAAGAAACAGATTGGCAGTTGCTGGCGGTGGGGGAGAAGTTGCCTTCTCCTTGATTCGACATTGCACCTCTGCAACTCTCTCTCTCTCTCTCTCTTTCTCTCACCAGTTCCAGTTTCTCCTCATGTATGATTATTAAAAAAATTTGGTTTTTTTCAATAATTAATTAACAAAGAAGAAGAAGAAGGAGAATAAATGTTTATTTCCTCTAGGAATAAACGATTTGCAGTTACCCATTATACCCCTATTGCTAATCTCAATGCTATCTGTTAAAGTTCTTCCTGGTCTTCTTCCAACCCTTCTCTTCTTCTGTATATAAACAGAAAGGATAGATTTCTATACTCTGACCCCTTCTTTGCATAAAGACTGGAGAATACAGAAGCCTTTCCATTCTGTCTCATCATGCTGAATTGTTAAAGGTACTCTTTCTCTTTCGTTGATTTTGGGTTTCAATTATTTCCTATTTGCGTGTGTGTTCTGGGTTTCTGTTATTTTTTCCGTTTTCAGTTGCAGAGATTGATTACCTTAATTTTTCTGTTATTTTTGAGTAATTTACGCTGTTATTTTGCTAATATGTTTGGTATATCTCTAAAGTTGTGCTTGAATTTCTGTTCTTGATGGATGTCATGTGCCTATAAACTTTGAACTAATTTATAGAGATCCCTGGGTGAAACCGTCAAATTTTTATTGCGTTTCGATGTGGATTGTGGAACAGAAAATTGTGAATTCTTCTTTTGTGTATTGGGTCTAATCGTATCTCTAGACTAGACATCTAAGAAGATGCAAAATTTTCCCTTTTTCCGAGTGTAGGTTCTGGGAACTGTTCTTTGGCGTTATTTGAATCTGTCTGTTGCAATTTTCACCATCGTGGTATTGAATTTGTGATTTGCTTTCATATGCTGGTATTCTTTTGCAGGTTGTTGTTTTCTCTTATACAGAGTTTCCATTGATTTATTACTAGAATTAAGATGCCTGGCATCAATGGAGAGAGGGTGGCCACTGACATGATTAACAATTCTTCACCTCTGAAGGAAAAGGTAGCTCCCAATAGATCCCCGAGGAGTACTTTGAGCCCTGCAAGTCCTCGGACTGAGGCTCTTGATCACCAGTTGGATGGTGCTGTTGATACCTCTATAGAGCAGTTGTATGAGAACATCTGTGAAATGCAGAGCTCTGATCAATCACCGTCAAGGCGTAGCTATGGATCTGATGGCGATGAGTCAAGGATTGATTCGGAGCTGCATCATCTAGTCGGGGGAGATATGGGAGAAGTGGAGATAACACAGGATGAGGAGAAGTTGGACGGTGGTAAAAGTGCTTCAGTTTCTAAGAAGGAAAATGGTTCTGTTGGAAAGAAGTCTGGTGAGTTGGGTAGCACCAAGTCCACTAGTTCCAAGTCTCCTAAATCTGCTTCTTCAGTAAAATCGAAGAAACCCTCTCTATTAAGAGTGGAATCTACTAAATTGAATTCTAAGAGCAAAAAACCAAATAAGCCTCCTACTGACAAGCGTGTTGATAAGAAATCACCGAAACCAAATGCTGGAGCCCTTTCATTGAAGAAACTGAAGGAGTCTGCTTTGGAGGTGTCAAAATCACAGAAGGGAGCTGAGGATGCATCTGAAGCAGGATCGGAGAACCTAGAGCCTGGGCCTCTTCTTCTTCAACGGGCAAGGGACTTGATCTCTTCTGGTGAAAATCCCCGTAAAGCTCTTAAATTTGCTCTTCGTGCGGAGAAATCATTTGAGAAATGTCAAGATGGCAAACCTAGTTTAGACTTGGTTATGACCTTGCATGTCATAGCAGCAATACACTGCAGCTTAGGCCAACACGGCCAAGCAATTCCTATTCTACTGCGCTCAATCAAAATTCCAGTCGTGGAGGAGGGTCATGATCATGCCCTTGCTAAGTTTGCTGGGCACATGCAACTGGGCGATACTTATGCAATGGTAAGTCAGCTCGAGAATTCCTTGATGTGCTACAGAAAAGGTTTAGAGATTCAGAAGCAGGTCCTAGGTGATGTGGATCCAAGGGTTGGTGAGACTTGCCGCTATTTGGCTGAAGCACATGTTCAAGCACTACAGTTTGATGAGGCTGAGAAACTGTGTCAGATGGCTCTTGATATCCACAGGGAGAATGGTCAACCTGCTTCTCTTGAAGAGGCAGCAGACAGGAGGCTTATGGGTCTTATCTGTCAAACAAAAGGTGAACATGAGGCTGCCATTGAGCATTTTGTTTTGGCTAGCATGACTATGGTGGCCAATGGTCAAGAAGCAGAAGTGGCTTCTGTGGATTGCAGCATTGGAGATACCTACCTATCATTGGCTCGGTATGATGAGGCTATTTTTTCATATCAGAAAGCACTTACGGTGTTCAAGTCTACCAAAGGAGAGAATCATCCAGCTGTTGCCTCAGTCCTTGTTCGCCTGGCTGATTTGCATAACAAGATAGGGAAAGTAAAAGAGGCAACATCCTACTGTGAGACAGCTTTAAAGATTTATGGAAAGCCCATTCCAGGAACCCCCCGAGAGGAGATAGCTAGTGGTCTAACAGATGTTTCTGCTATCTATGAGTCTTTGAATGAGCCTGAGCAAGCAGTCAAGTTACTCCAGAAGGCTTTAAAGATTTATGCTGATGCCCCTGGTCAGCAAAGCACGATTGCAGGAATTGAGGCCCAGATGGGAGTCATGTACTATGTGTTGGGGAATTACTCTGAGTCTTACAGCTCTTTCAACAGTGCTATTTCAAAGCTCAGGGCAAGCGGAGAGAAGAAATCAGCTTTCTTTGCTATCGCCCTCAACCAAATGGGACTGGCATGTGTGCAACGTTATGCAATAAACGAGGCTGCAGATCTGTTCGAAGAAGCAAGGAGTATCTTGGAACAAGAATATGGACCATGCCACCCTGATACACTAGGAGTGTACAGCAATCTTGCTGGAACTTATGATGCAATGGGCAGGTGCGTACCTATTTCCTTTAGTGTAACTTTATTATGCTAATTTGCTTATAAATCATGTGTTCAACTTCTCACTCTCTCAGGCTGACTTCTATGTCATCTTACACGGGTTTTCTTTGCCTTTCAATATTTAACCATTTTTATTTAATATCTTGTTTCATTTCCTTCTTTCTAGTAAATGCAACTTTAGTCATTTAAGTAAACTTGTCTAGGCAAGAGCACAGCTGCATCTCTCCTCCTGAATAAAACTAGATAAGCAACTTCATCCCAGAAACAATTTTTGCTAGCTGTCACAGTCAGTGGTGGAAAATGAGTAAAATCCAAGTTGGAAATCCGTACTCAATATGGATATTTATGAGAAATATATATAGCCAAACTTATAGAGATTGACTTTTATTCTTGCCTTGTATTTGCATTTTATGTTTTATTGTCACACTTTATGCAGGTTTGAAGATGCAATTGAGATTCTGGAATATGTTGTTGGGATGAGGGAGGAGAAGCTCGGGACAGCAAATCCTGATGTCGATGATGAGAAGAGAAGGTTAGCAGAGTTGTTAAAAGAAGCTGGCAGGGTTCGGAATAGAAAAGCACGATCACTACAAACCCTCCTCGTAAACAACTCTAATCCTATAAATGAAGATGGCATTATGGTATGATTATGCTGCTGGTGTATCAAGCATGTATGTAAAATAGAATATTTATATAAAAATATATATAAAGAAAAAGAAAAAAAGAAAAAAAAATAGATGAGAGATTAGGTGATGGGTTGTTGATTAGATTCTTGTTGGGGTGGGTGAGTGAATAACAGGAGGGAGGGGATTTTGGTTATATATTTAATTGTACCATTCTTTAGAAGGTTGGTGTATTTGTATTCCATTGATTTAGGGGAACTTGTTGGTCACTATCATTTGTATTCATTATTTAATGGAATATACGAGATTTTCTCATTGTATACTGAACTGCTCCTTATAATATTACAAAATAGTTTAGTATTCCACAGTATTTCAGTTAAGAGTTTGACATGTTACCTTAATTGTGAATTATTATAAGACAGAGCCAGCTGCAAAAGAATTACAAGCCTTCTGTCTTCTTCCTGATTTTGGGGTATTCTACCAATTAGATTCAATGATGAGCTAAAATCTGAATCTATGTAACAGATTGAGGGATCAGAATCGTATAAGCTGTACTGATCAGAGGGGTATAATGACACCAATCCAACCAACACTGACTGATGCCACCAATCTTCTTCAAAGATCAACCAGTAGAAGGTTTCAGGCATAATTGAAGAACTTGGGAGTTCCCCATTGCCCTGGATCCAAGAAGAAAAATATATAGTAGCCAACAGTAGAGGTATACATCGACTGGTGTTCAATAGTAATCAAGGTGGATAGGTCTCAATAGCATTTACTGTTTTTATTTTGAAACAGATCCATCTTATGCAATTGACTTTTCTCCAAAATTGATTCATTGCTTAAGTGAAAGTCCCCACTCTTTCAAGTTTCCAGCTATTGTGGTTGTTGCCTATAATGAATTTTGGGAACCCACATCCTGAAGCTTTTAAGATTCCTACGATACTTTGATCACTCTATTCTGAAATTGGACATACGAAACCCAAAGTTCTACCAGTTCACAAACGTTGAATCCCAACTACTAGATGTCATTTGCAGGGATTTAAAGTAGGCATTTGAATCACATTCTGGTCGAAAATGGGTTCCTTTTTTGCTGGGATTTTATACTCTCAATTTCCAACACCCTCAGTCACTTGTTTATAAGATAAGAAGCAGTGAGCTTAGTCAACAGCTTAGATAACCCATTTGACATTATGATTTACCTCATAATTAACCAAGCTACAAAGTTCAAGGTTTGACAAGTTAGCCTGTCAATGGTGCTGCTGTATAATTAATTTCATGTTCCACATACTGAAAAGGTTACAGAGAAATTTATTGGTGAACATATAAGTGTACCCAGATACTAAGGCCAACATTGCTGCACATTTAGGGATGATTTAGGTGTGCCAAAGCTACACAAATGATAAGGAAACAAAATTGCATTGAATCAACAAATAAAACACTATACTTCCCTCTATTTCAAGCGAAGTGTCCCAGCTCTGAACCTTTCAGAAGGTATGTCAGTTCTCTTTCTTTCTCAATAAATATAATGCTTGTAACAGCCAACGGTTTCATCCAGCCCAATTATCTGGATGAGAAAGTGTAGAACAAAATTTGGGTGGGTATAATGAATAATGGTTCTTCAAGTAGTCAATAATGCTATTGCTTGTGTAGTTGTAGAGTACTCCATGTACCCTTCGCAGGAGAAGGGGGAAATATAATTGTTGGCTGCCTCTTGCTCTCTTCTAAATGGGGGAAATCTAGGACGAAGTGAAGACCACGGCTTTCATGCCTTGCAAGCGCACTGCTCACTACAAGTTTTGCACAACAGAAAAGATTCCTCATCTCACATGCTTCAATCCCTACCATGGTAGGCTCCCAACCTCTTTGAAATAGATACTCTTCCCACTCTGTTTCTAATTCGCCAAGCCTTGACTCTGCAATCTCCAACCGGTTTGTTGACCGCACAATCCCCACATAATCCCACATGATTGATTGTAGTTCCTCCCTCACTTCCCTTGTCCTCCTTGTGATATCTGACAGAACTTTGCTTCCGAGTGAAATAGAAACTGCTGGCCAAGCCCATGCATCCAAAGAACTGAGCTCAAGTTTTAAATTGGTCTTGTGGTCTACCGAAGGCTGCACAGCTCGTTGTGCAAACACAAGTGCCTCAAGCAATGAGTTACTCGCCAATCGGTTTGCACCATGCAACCCTGTGCAAGCAACCTCTCCAGCTACATATAAGCCCTGAACATTTGTCTCCCCATGGAGTCCAGCACGGACTCCCCCACACATGTAATGAGCAGCAGGAACAACTGGGATTGGCTGACTTGTTATGTCTAGCCCAAAGCGGAGGCATTCAGAAGCTATGTTGGGGAAATGAGAAAGAATCTCATCTCTGGGCTCATGGCTTATATCAAGTAGCACATACCTCTCATTACGTTTCTTCAGCTGATCATCTATGCTTCTTGCAACCACATCTCGGGGAGCAAGCTCTCCTCTCTTATCATACAGGGGCATGAACCTTTCCATGCTTAAGTTGTAAAGGATACCTCCATCTCCTCTAACAGCTTCAGTGATGAGAAATGCATTCACACGCTTCTCGCTTGGCTTGACAGGAAGGCCTTCATCAGACAAGGCAGTAGGGTGGAACTGCACGAACCTGAGAAACATAATGAGTTGCAAGGGCAATTTGATATATGAACTGCGGTAATTCAAAATGGATATAGTTTGGTTGCATGGACCAAAAGGTTTGATAGTTAGGTTGGTGACTAAGGAGATCCACTGAAAGCTAAGCAAATTGCAGACTCAATATCAAGGTTGAGACTCATCTTCACACAGGTCAACCCTTATTTGTTTCTATGTCAATAATGACTACACCTAATCTGTCGGCCTTATTGGGATCTTGATCATTCAGAGAATTGAAATTGCATTCATATTCATAATCAATTGACGCTATGGTGTTCACCAATTTGATCTATCAGAAAAGGTGTTAACATTAGCACAATATAATTGTATGGATGGACAAAGAGATTCCAATGCAAGTTGCTGCTCATTTACTTACTCCATATTGGAGATTACAGCTTGAGCTCGATGGGCCATGGCAACTCCATCTCCAGTGGCTACCTGAGAACATATATGTTGGATTTAATAAACCGAAGGTGGAATGATGCAGTAGAACCATCATTGATAATTTTCCCTTTATTACTTAAGATCTACACTTACCAACTATGGACTAGGTTTAAAAAAGAGAAGAAAATAAAATGGAGGGTATCTGTTAACTTTCTGTGCATACAATTGCTCTTTCTTGGTAGACTTTGCTGGAAGCTAATGATGGCAAAAAATAATAACCATGTGGAAACTGAAATACGACCTCAAAATAGGGAGGCATAATTAACTAAAAATTTGAGGGGCCGGGGGGGGAGGGAAAGTAGCACAAAAGATCTACGCACTTTATATTTCTTTTCCTCTACTCTTTCACCTAATTTTTTTTCAATTGTCAAGAAATTATCAAAATGGAATAAAGGCTGTCTGTTTCCTAATGAATGCATTTGGTCCCAGTAGAAAATATGTTCATGCTAGTAAATTTCATGCAGTGCACAATCCAAAGGAAACCCACATATATGTCTGTGCCTCATATCATTTAAACCTTAAAGACTACTAAGAAAAGACTGGGTTCTCAACATTATAAAAGTTAATACAGGTCAGACTTCTCTTTATCCAGAGGAGAATGATGAAGCTCAAATGCATGATTGTTGCAAGAGAGGTTATGTAGGACCTCAAGTTTTTGATCAATTGTAAACTTTTGAGCATTCAAAATATCCTCCTAAATTGAATATTAATAGATAAACTTAGATTTTTGCCCTTTTCAACTGTATAAATGCCCATAGATTGACAGTAAAAGGTGAAATACAGAACAAAATTATTAGTTAAGATTGTCTCAGTTCCTTTTTGAATCACATTATAATCAAACCCATAACAAATTTATCCAATTGTATTCCTTCTGGAGGACAGACTAGAAAACTGGGTAATACCAGTGGATTTGTGGTTTTAGGATAGATATGGCCTGCTCCACCAGATGCAATTAATGTCGCCTTTGAGATAAACCGTACAACCTGAGAATTGTGAGCACAAATGTAGAACCAGAGAACTGCAATCAGTTTATAAAGCTTCAAAGTTATTAACAGAAGGAATTAACAGGAGAGGAAGTAATGTTGACAATCCCAGTAATTTTTACCTCTTGCGTTTCAGTATTCAATGTGTCCACGCCATGGCAGATTGTTTCTGAGCCTTCCTGGAACCAATCAATAAAACAGAAAGTATTCATTGTTTCAGAATCTCTCTTCCTCTTCTTTTGAATGAATTTATTTGATTAATTCTAGGAAATAAAAATCAGATCAAATTGGGGGGAAATACTGATAGTGAACATTAGACTAATTTTTATATCTGCATACATTGATGTGATTAGTGAAAATTAAAGAAAGCTTCTCTCAAGACTAACAAAATGTTTCAAGAATAAAAGGAAAACCACTGATAGGCACAAAACTGATACCGAAAATATTGTGGCACTAAGTACATTAAGCCATGTATTCATGAGATGAGGATCATGGGCAACATCTGACTCTACCTTAGGGGCTTTTCACCTGACACGTTGAAATGATCAATTTTGTCCCCAAAAAGATAAAAATGAAGAGGCTATTATTAAAATGATCCTCCATGCCCCCAAAAAAGAAAAAGGAATAATTATTATTTTATATGTTTTTGATCTGTTGTCAACAATTTATAATAATTTATTCTTTGGCCAAATGAAAGAGGGATCAAATTGTGCAATATCTGTACGTTTTTATCAAAGGAGATCTCAATTCCAGGCTGTGATCGATGCATCCTGACACCCCCTTGCATGTGCATTTTGTGTAGGCTGTGCAGTATAAAATTGATAGCCCACCCACATAGTCCACCAATTTGTGTCCTAGATATTTTTTGGGAAACAATGTGTTGATATAGCATAAAATGACACATCAAAATGAATGGAACTTATTCTGGTATATTGGAGAGAAACTATGTCCTAGAGACAAGATATCTGCTCCAGCAAGCACAGTAAAATGAGGTTTAAAAACATGTTGTAGCGTGGGGAGAGACCTGAGATGTCAGCAAATCAATGGCAAAATGGTGCTCAAACATAAAGATGTTAGGATCATCAAGAACTTCTTTCAATAATGCCCGTTCAATCTCTCTCCCAGTCATATCTGCTGCATGGACAATTCTACGGTGAGAGTGGCCTCCTTCCCTTGCTAGATGCAAATTCCCATCATCTCCATGGTCAAACGATGCACCCATGGAAATCAGCTCTCTAACTCTATCAGGACCTTCTGTGCATACCACCTGGATAAAGAAACTGAACATAAGAAAGCCTTCAATCATGCAATGAGGGAAATTGATGATTTTTAAAACAATTAACCCTTCAGAAATGAGCATTAACTCATAGGGCCTGCTTTTTTTCTTTTTTTTTTCTCCTGTAAAAGGAATGTATTTGATTATAGAAACAAGAGTAATGATCAGTAAAAGTAGGCAAGTAATATGACAAAAAATATGCCACCAGACTAATTCCATCATCTCAGTTTGACAATTATGTATAAGACAAATTATTACTTGATGGATTAACCATATATCTCTGGAAATTTATGTAATCCTAAAGGAAGATTTTATAAGATAGCAGAACAACCAGGAACACCATACAGAGAAAATGTTTCAAGTTTAATTCAAAACAGAGCGAATACAGTGATCATTAAACACACCCCACTCCAGGAAATCAGCAAAACAGCCAAACCTCCAGCTGAAAACTGTAAGTCAATGTAAGAAAAACACCATGTGAGTGGAATTCAGACAATGTAAAAAGTCCTTAACAGCTATACCTCTAGCTGGTGAATCAACTAATAACTCTCAATATCGATCTCCACATAGGAATAAGAAATCTAGGTAAAGGGAGAGACCTACCCAACTAAAAGATGTGTCCAATGCTAATTAGCCAAGGACTGCTACAGAGAAGAACATTGGATGACCAGGAAACTATTAGTACACAGAGTTGCATTATTAAGATGGCGAAGCTGATATGGATTAGCAGCAGAAGAAAGAAAAATGAATCCAAAACAAGTGCAAAGGGAAGAGGAGCCATCTGTGAGGAGATAAAATAAGGGAGTAATAATTGGGAAGATCTAAAGAGGATCGCTTAATGTGAGTGTGACTCCCACCCCAAAAAAAAAATTCTTTTTTGGCACATATGATATATATTAGATCTGATAGGTTCAGCAGTTCCATAAGTCAGGAAATACATAAAAAATGATGAAACCCAATTTAATGCATGGTGGTGAAAAGATAAGTAAAAAGCAATAGGCTTACCCTCACTGTCTCCTCATCACACAAATATGCCCCTGCCACAATAGTATCTCGCATGTGATTTTCTACAGAATCCGAAGGGCACAAAACAGCACTAACACCTCCTTGTGCATAGTTTGTGTTGCATTCATGAGGCTCAGCCTTTGTGATCACTGCTACAGACCCATGTTTTGAAACTTCAAGAGCATACCGAAGGCCAGCAACTCCACTGCCAATGACGGCAAAGTCAAAATACCTGGTATTATCGTCTCTCAAGCATGATAGAGTAACGGCTCTGAAATGGGTCCTCTTCTCACTTGTATGAACTTGGGAAAAGTTATGCCCACAGATGTGCATTAACTTGGATATTCCAGCTGACCTGTCACATAATAGGTAATGTCATAAGTTCACAGTTGACAGCAATTTAGAATTGTATCTGAACTGAGGACAACTTTGATAACAACAGATAGAAGCAATATTGTCATACTAAATTTTCTAAGTTTATCTGAAATCTTTCTTTTACAACATGCCTAACTTGTAGACTGGGCATTGGAACTGACTTTCCATAAAACAAGAGATCAATAACATAAGTTCAGAAACTTTGTCACAGATACCCAAGTTTGAGGGGATCTTATCAAAAAAATAAAGTTTGAAGGGGAGGGTTTTACAGGTGACAGACATGAAAGTAGAGTGGTTCTAAGGGAAACTGCACATGGCTCTATTTTTAACAAAAGACAACATTCAGTGGCACCCAAGCCCTCGAATTCCCTTCATAGGGTAGAAAACTCTCCCCCCCCCCCCCACCCACCAATTAAAAAAAAAAAAAAGAAGAAGAAGAAGAAGGAACACAACTAACAAATCAGAATATAATTTTGTTTGATGTTACCAAGCAAACATGTGAAAAGTTACTCATGTCAAGATCCTCATGGAACGTGTACCTGAAAAGCTCTTTATTTATAAATCTCCTGAAGGTTACACTAGGCACACAGGAAGATTGTCTAAAGCCTTGATCCTTGAATGATTTCACACTAAAATGCAAGTGCCCCCTTCCTGTTGCCAGATTAGTTGTCATCGCTGTTCTTCTGTTAAGACAGTGAAAACTGAATGATGAGAAGATATATTTCAATACCAATTTTTCTGTATTAGACAGGATTTTTCCTTTGAAGATTGCAAACAAAATGGAAGGAACTTGAACATCACATGCAATCTCAACAATAAATTAAAACAAAGTATTCCAATCTCTGCCTTTGTCTACGTAATCTACCTAAGTTTAGTAACAGCTAACTTCTGACCCGGTTGCCCACACCGAAAAAGAAAACCATGTGATGGGGGAAGAAATGAAGCACCAATAATGGCAATGGAGCACCTTGTTTAAACATCACTGTCCAACGTGGATCTTTTTGAGCCATCTTTGTCCGTTTAACTTTTTATATTATGTCAATTTTTGAATGTCTTATGAATCTTACATGTTTTATTAGTTTTCAAAAGTCAACTTCTAGTTTGTCATGAGAGAGAGCGTGTCAATGCATATTATACTAATTTTTTGAAATCTAATCAACTAGTAATTATGTTGTGAAAACATGGGTGTTGCATGAGTTTGTTGTATTATTCTAATAACCAATATTATACAGAACAACTGAAACTAATCACTATTTGGAAGGTACCAGTAGTTAGTTGATGTGCAGGGGTAGCTTAGTTGGCCTCTTTATTGGAGGATTATATCATGTTGACCATCTTATCTTAGAGGACCCATTACATCAACAACAAGAAGCTCCAGAAACCCAAGTCAAGATACACATGAAAAAAAAATATGGAAGCTGCACCAGGAAGCGATGCTAGATACAAAACCCAAATCCAGAAAAAAGATTTTTAAAAAAATCCAAAATTCATTTGAAAGGTATGCACAAAAGACAAAAAATACAGAAATCAACATCATCAGAGCATGAAATTCAAAGATAAGACCAATATATGATCTGGGTTTCAACTTTCAAATTGAAACTCACTAGGTGATGAATATCCGCGTGAAAGACAAAAACCCAAATCCAGAACTCACTGAAACATTGAAACAAACACCAAGAGCCCTGAAAACTTACGGCTTCCAGCTATGGTATCAAGTGCCTTCCAGGTACCCAATCTGGTTCCACCGCCTTTGGGGTTCTAAAAATACAGCGGAGACAGATTCGCGACCGTAGTATCCGTCTTTCTAAATTCCATGATTTTCAGTTCAAATTCAATGGAGGGAATTAAATAATTCGGGGACGCCACAGATGACTTTGCTCTTCTTGGCAGCTCTATTGGATAGAGAAACGTCGCCGAAGTTCGTTCCATCCTTTTTATGCGTTTGTGGGCTGTACACTTTCCCAAAATTTCTCCAACCGTGAACGATTTGGCTTTTGACTGGGACTTGGGAATAAAACTCATGTTAGTTCGTCAAAATAGTTAACAATATCACGCAAAGTTACAAAATTCCATCTCAAAATCTTTCCCTTTCTCGCTTTCTCCTTCAAAATTTTGGGTAAGATTTTATCTTTCAAAAAGGACACCAATTTTTCCTCTCCCTTGTTTCTAATATATTAATCTTTCAAGAGCTACTTATACTTTCCCTCCAAATGGATATTCCAAGGATGCCACCATGGATCTACATAATACATTAATACCACTCTTTCTACTCTAATCTAAAATTATGGGGAAATTTTGAGCACCACTTCCAGAGTTACCCTAATTTAATGTTACAAATTATTCAATTTATCAAAGCTATAAGCCTATAACCCTCTCTCCCACACACACGCAATATCTGATTGCAAATCAACTTCCTTCTCCAAGCTGGACTCTAGCATTCTATAGTTTCTCGTGGAATATCTGATTGCAAAATCAATTTCCTTTTAAAATACAAGCCAGACTACTATTCTCTTAAATTCTCTAAAATTCTACCAATTTCCATTATAGTCTCACCTCTCATCAAATATCTTCTTCTCCTTCTTTTTATGTTTTAATGTAAAAAAGCTACCTCTCTCTAATGATGTAGTCGAGGTATGAGTAAGAAAAAAAAGATAAAAAAAAAAAAAAAGGAGAGACATTTGTTGATCAACGTATCTATGCTGTTGGGGTATTCATGGACATTGGAACCAAATTAGCCAGTGGGCAAAAACCCTCTTTAAATTTTTGTTGAAGTCAATAAAACAACCAATGCAAGGTTGGTAGAGTAGTAGAGATCCATGCTTCTCAGTGGAGAAGTCATGGTTCGACCCTTGTAGACAAAGTCTCCTCCCCTGAGGATGTAATCAAGGTGCACGCAAGCTAACTCAGATAAACATCAACTTTTAAAAATAATAATAATAACCAAATAGTGGGTGGACCTTTAAATGTATGGTGATAAGGTGTAAATATAGCATTATGCAATCCATTAAAAGTAGAAGAACCAAATTCTAAAAGTACAATCACCGTTCTCCACTCAAACATCAAGCGATAAAGCCTCTAGTGTAGGTTAGTGAAGTGGATCTATATAGACACTTTTCTCCACTCAAACATCAAGAGAAAAGCCCTCAGTTTAGGGTGGTGGAGTGGATATCTTGAATTTGAAAGAGCCTTTAACAACAATTAGTAGTTTGTCCTATTATATTTTTTTATTTTATTTTATTTTATTTTATTTTATTTATTTTTTTTTGTAAACAACACTTCATTCAGAGAACTAAAAAAAATACAAACACACCTACATGAGTACACAAGGTTTGAACCGAACTAAGAAACGGCAAATGACCAAACTGTCGTACATGCAATAGGTAAGGTCAGCTAGGGTAAAGATTGAGTCAAGCCCAAAATGGATCACGTCCACAAATCCTTAGAACAAAAATACCAAAAAAACACCAACACCCTCATAAGGGGACATACAACACGCCTCAAGGACATGATATCCAAAACTAAGGTTTTGGCCCTTTGGGAATGACAAAGAACTTGTAGCCTAGTATATACTTAAAGTATATAGCTTTCCAAATTAAGTTCATTAATTTAGAATTGGAGACCTAACGTCTAAGATTTCATCCTCAACTCCTTACCATGCATGAGAGACCATATTCATTTTTAAGAGATCTGTAAAGGAATAAAGACTAGATAACAAAATGGGGTAAGGCAAGACTAATTGCTTACTAGCCCACTTTGGTGGAGTCAAAGTCATCTCCTTGCTAGGGGATGTGCTATTTTCACTTTTCTTTACTATACAATAAGAGTAAGACTTATGTGAGACCTACCACCTCTGATTCATTTTGCCATTACTCAGATGTGGATCTTACCTTTATTTTATAGTGGAGAAGTGCGAGGGGGGCACAAACCTCTAACTTGATGGGTTGAGGATCTAGACTCCACTTTTGTAATTGTTGCTATTAGTTATGACATAATAACAGTACCCTTGTACCTATATACTTTATACCGAGAAATCTTGGTACTTGTATGCTTTTCATTCTTCATTTTTAGGAGGTAACTACTTTATATACAAAGCATGCTTTTGGCTTCAAAGTGATTCAATAACTGTATACTATGAGGCGTTGGTCATTGTTAACCCTTTTGGGATTGGATATACCATTAATTGACATTGAAAATGAAAGATTGAATTACAAATGCATTACTTGGATTTGCAAACTATTACAAATTATGCTCCCACAAGTTTTTGTTATTATAGATGTCTCCTTCTACCAAACGTGGTTTGTTAAAAAAAATAAATAAATTATATATTTGCCTTATTCAAAATCTTCCCATACCTAAGGAAAAAATGGAAAAAAATACCTTAAGATAACTTAACTATATGCCATTTTGTTTTTTTACCATATTTCTTACAGAGTAAAGGAATACATAAATTTGAAATTACAATAGATGTTGAGTCAATGTTAACCTCATCATTTTAATAATATATAATTTGAAACATAAGAAAGGTAAATATAAAGCAAAAAAAATGAAAACATAATTATGGTACTCCACAAACCTTTGGAGATGAAATCCTTTTCCTCTTGAATTTCTCTTTTTACCTATATTTTTACCTAGCAAAGATATCAAACACCTCTATTTTCTTAATTTTTTTTTTAGTTAAATTATATTTTTACTATTAAAAAATTATTTTAGACCCCAAATTACTCTTAACTAAAAAAATGGTTTAGATTAAACCTTAAATTACCCTTAATTATCATAGTAATTCAAACCCTACATTACATTTAATTAATACATTGTTAAAATCCTAAAATATAGTTAATTACCTTAGTAATTAAAACCCTAAATTACTGTGGATTTTTTCTTAAAATCCCAAACACCCCATATTATTTAACCTAGATACTTATTTCCAATAAAAAAAAGAAAACAATTAATTAAAAAATATAAATGTCTTTCTTATATAATTTGTTTTCAAATGAAAGAAAAATGTATGTATTAAAGAACACACGGTTAGTTTAGGGCTTGTTTGGTTACATGAGTTTGGAGATTTTAATATCTAGAGATTTCAAATCTATGGAGTTATAATTTATAAAATTAGATGTTTGGTTGTGGAATGAAATATGTGGATTTATCCTAAAAAACTATTTGATCGACGTGATTTTTGTGAATGTGCAAATGTATAGTTTTTTTTGAAATCTCTGAATTTCACCCCTTACCCATAAATCTTCAGATTCACGTTTTTAGTGTAAAAAGGTGAATCTCTAGATTTCACGAATTTAGAGATTTTTACAACTAAACGGGTATAATTATCAGATTCATGAATCCTCTGAATTCATGTAACCAAACAGGCCTTTAAAGATTGTAAAAGTAAGATTAATTGAGGATAATTTAGAATTTTATCTAAGTTAGTGATTAATTGTATTTAGGAGTTAAACTAAAATATTTTGTTAGGTAAGGGTAATTTAGGTAGGCAGTAAATAATATTATCCAACTAAGAGTGAGTCTAAGTGTCATTTGGTCAACCAAGAAGAAGGCAAATGTGTAAGTGCGAAATGGTATTTGCCCAAAATTAAGATGGTATCGCTGAAGTGGAAAATATGGTAAATTTGCAAAATGCAAGTGCCCTAGATGTATATACCATGAATGGTGGGCAAAAAGCTGTAATTTACGCAACTTTAATAAATGGAACATGCGCAATTTGAACATGTCATGGAGCAGAAGAGAGAAAGGCGGGTAAGGGCATTTTTTCAGATCATCCCCACCTCAGACCTCGGTTTCATCTGATATGGATTCTCAAGTGCCAAGATAAGCTCTGTACTCTTTTTCTTGCTGATCGAATTAAGCTGCTGCTGCAAACCTTACAATCGCAGAGACAAAGCGAGAAAGAGAGAGAGAGAATGGGGAATCTCCTGGCGTATTTTCTGAGCAAGGACGAACCACCGCCTCCAATGGTTTTGGTTCCGCCTCTGTTTGATTTCCCTCCTTTGGCTTCACGGACCAGGTGATCGCGAAAATCTATTCACCTCTTTTTTTTTCTTTGTTTTCTTTATTTATCTCTCCGGGCAGGTGTTTCTGCCGATTTCATTTGGAAAACAGCAATTGGTCAGAAACGAATGTAGCTTCACTGATATCAATCAGGGTGAATCTTTAGTAGACCTAATTCGCTACAAATTGCTTTATGAATGAATCTGTACACTTGAGCAGACTATAAGCGTACCTTAATCAGTCCCTAATACATTGTTTATTTTTGTTATCCAAGCAATGTATGTATTTCAATTGGTCATCGGCTAATATTTACACTTACTGGACAGTCTTCACCATCCCTAATATATAGTTTATTTTGGTTGTCCAACCAGTCTATATATTTCGATTGGTCAGCCTCTAAAATTTGCACTTACTGGACATTTTTCTCAATTCCTTCTTTTAATTTTATGATAGATGCTGGCGTGGTGCCTGGAAACAATAGAAACAGTAAATTTTCCATTTTGTCATTAATCAAATCGTGCAAATTTCATAAATTATTAGATTGATCAGAGCTGGAACTAAACAATTGGTCCCGTTATGTTGCTCGAATGCCTTGTGACAACACACGCCACCATTTTTCAAGTAATCTGTTATAAGGAGAAACCGACCATTTTACCCATGTGAGACTTTCCATAGTTTTTCTTTGTTATAGGATACAAGTTCTCATTGTTTGTTGTCGCTGAATTTTTTTAACTATGCAGGATGTTAGAATCATCATATGACTTGTTATTCGGAAAGCTTGCATTGAAATGCCTTTTCGAGGACTACTTTGAACAAGCGGAGCATTTTAGCACGAGAATTATGTTGAAGCCAATTGAGGACCGTAGCGTCGATCTTATTGCAACTGTATCCATCAATCTTATAGTTATTTTTTTAAAACTAGTCAACGTTGTCCAGTGTCTACTGTTTGCTATCTAATGCTGACTTTGAATCCATCTATAGTGTGTCTTCATTTGTTGTTGACAATGGGTCTGCTTTTATTTATTAGTTTTATTAGTTTCATGGTGATTCATTCTATCCTCCCTGGCCAATTAACAAACAAAATAGAGAGGAAATCCACACATTGGCCTTTGCATGGGACATTCTTCTATCTTTTGTTGATATTTTGCTCATTCTATTCTTCGGTCCTTCCTCAGCGTAATACAACAATAACAACAACAACTCAGAGTTATCCCAAGTATATAGGGCTGGTTACATGGATCCTGAGTGCATATACTTCCATAACACCATATAGAAGCACTGAATTTTTTTTTGGTGAAGTATAGAAGCGCTGAACAAAACTAAGGAAAGTTCAAGCGTCCAATCCCCCATCCCCCCCCCCCCCAAAAAAAATTTATACTTAGCAAAAGTATGGTATCAGCTTCATTCAAGGTCAATTAATAAGCTTTATTCTTTGATTTAATCATCCAAAAAAAAAAAGCTTTATTCTTTGCGCTCCTTATCAAATAGTTTGGATTTTGTTTCACTCTTCTTCTTTTATATTAAATAGAGAGCTTGAGTAGTCAGATAATAAGTCATCTGGGGGATGTTTGTTATGATTGGAGTAGTACGTAAAACTTATGAAGGAACTCCTTTTGTCTTTCTTTTATTGTGTCTCTATTTTTGGTATCAGGGTAAGATCCCATTAGTCGATTCTTAGGCTATGTTTGGAAGCCAAGAAAAGAAAAGAACAGGAAAAATATAGTGAGACCAGAAACATGAGAACACAATCATTGGTTTATTCATCTATCTCTCGCCTTGGATTCATTCTCTTTCCCCCTCTCTCTCTCTCTTTCTCTCTATTACAATTATCCTTTTCTTTTCTTGGCTTCCAAACATAGCCCTAATCCCTAAGGTTATTTTTTTTTCCAGTTATTATTTTGTTGTTACTGTTAGCGGGTTAAGATCCTTTGAGTTGATTATTCTGTGTTGCCCCTAACCTGAGTCTTCCTCTCCCCTCCAAGCTTAGCTCCCCCTCTTGTATTCATTTCTTGCCAACCTTTCACCCAGCCCTTCCCTTAAGTATAGCCAAAATCATGTGGGTGCTCCCAAATGATCCCCTGCCACTTGTCCCTGTCCCCGACATGGTCATTTGGGTTTGATACCCAGCAGCCCCTTTATCCACCTGCGGTATACCCCTCAATATTGGCATCTTAACAGAATCAAAGCTCGAGAAGTTTCCACCATGAAGATATATTCTTCTTAACCTGTTCAGGTTTCAGGTCCACTTGACCATAATGATAAAGAGAACATTTTGGGAAATGCTATGTTTCGATGGCAAAGGTATGGAGAATTTTCATCAGATAAAACAATTTTGCAGTTTAATAACATTTAATGATGAATTCAGTGATTTCTATGTTGTTTCCTTGTGTTGGCAGGGATGTTGATGATCCTCATACGTTCATGGACCTCTTTGTTTCAACTTCTCAACCGTAAGTGAACAATTTATGAAGTTGAGATATCTTATATTATTTTATGTAAAATTCAGGATCCTCTTCTGCTTTGCCAGAAAGACAATCCTTTCTGTTACTACTTTTTGGTGTTATTTTTGACATTTTATGTGCATCTTCTTACTTAGGATTTTGCGCATGAGATCATGTGCTTATTATCCTAAATATGGATTCGGTGCTTTTGGCATTTTTCCATTGTTAATAAACAAAAGGTATCTCTACTTTTCTCTGAGGCTTGGTGATCCTACATTATGTCATAGTTTCTGAGATTTAGCTTGTATATATATTATTTTCTCTGAGTGAATTTCTCATTCAGGGCATGTCCAGAAGATTATGGTGTTACAGGCTTGAGATATGGGTCAGAAAAATTATCTGTTGGAGCTACAGTGATCCCCTTCTCCTGTAAGTGGCTGTTGTTGCCCTCAATCGAGTTTGATCTTCTCATTCTTTTTCCTTGATCTCATTGGATCTGTATGCCAAGTTAATTTGTTTCTTGTCACCCAGTGCTAAATCATTGTTTAAGGTGATCCAACCCATCTGTTTGGGAACAGTTGGGTTTGTCCTAGACCTTCCTGACCTCAACACATTTTTCCATAGTGATTGTTAGGACTCAAGGTCCTGCAGATGATAGTTGGTAAACAAAGAAGGTTATTTTCTGTTTAGTCGAATCACTTTTTAGCTTATAAGTTTCATTCTGCTTATTATCACCATAGGAATATGAGAGGGGAGTATAGTGAGGTGGGAAAAGGAGAGGGAGGGTAGATGGAGAGTATTAATCCTTCAGCATATTTATAGAGTTCCCTGAGATATTATTGGTTGAACAGTTTCATATTTTGGGAGCCTTTGCTGAGGAAAGGAATCAGCGTTCGCAGTATAACATGGTTCTGTTTGTCATAGAAGATTTAGTTGCTTGCAAACTTTGCTTCTGGCCTAAGGGTTACATTAACATGTTACTTAGCTTGCATTAGTGGTGAAATGCCATCATTGCAACAGCAGCCGCTGAATCATACAGTTGTTAGTTCACGGGGATTGTAGATATCTAATTGATGCAGAATTGAAGACATAGTTACGAAAGAAGAAGCCCATTGGGTCAGGCCCATCAAAGGCCTAAAGTTGTCACTTGAATCAGCCCATGGTTTTCATGGGCTAAGGCTGTTTTAGTGGGTTAAAGTTAGCCCACATATGTTGAACCTCATAGCCTAGACCTAAGCCTAAGTCTAGTTGTTGGAAAGTCAATAAAAGGGGCTTTGGTTTGAAAATAAGAGAACTCATTGTCAAAGGAGTTCTCCTTTGTCAAGAGTTAGGTAGTAGTTGAGTTATTAATAGGTAGGTGGTGTTAGCTAGTGGTTGGATGTTGCCATTAGTGTTTATGTCTCTTTAGAATGCTATATAAAGAGACTTATGTAAGTGGTGAAGACAACTTGTGAAATGAAATCAAATTGCTTGCTAGCATTCCTCCTCTTGGAGAACCCTTGTGTTTGATCAAGGTAGATTGGTGTTCGATCCAATCGATCCACCTTGCGGTGAGAAGCCCGGGTGTTACATGTTACTTTGTTGTCCTTATTGTTCTCTTAATTCTCTTATATTGTTCCATCCATTCTTCTTTATAGCATATTGCTGTTTTGAAAACCTAGTTAGTCCTTGTTCTTAAACCAATATCCTTGTTCTACCACTTCGGTTTTCAGCCTTCCATTATATCTGAATTTTATCTATCTTAAGTCTATCAAATCTGAAGTTGATTCCTTGTGAAAGGTCCTATTTGGCTACTGTTTTGATCATTCAAATACAGTTCTACATTATTTGGTATCAGAGCCATGACAGGGAGTGAAAATTCTGGACCATCCAGTCCAACTAATCCTATGGCAGCAATGATGGAGATGGTTCAACAACTGAGCAACCAAATCACTGCGAACCAGAAGCAAATGGACGAGAGGTTCTCAGAAATGGAGGCCAGAGTTGCTGCCTCTACTCATGTTCCTCACCCTCCACTTGGTGAAGAATTCCATCCAGCTCATTCTGTAGCCAATTTTCCTGCTCGAAGAAATATGGGGAGAGGACCCCAAAGGATTCCAGTTGTGCAACCAACTTTTGAGGAGCACCTACGAAGTTATTTTGCTGGAGAACAACCTACATTCAATAAGCATGTTGGTGACTCTCACAGAGTTAAGCTTGAACTCAAAGAATACTCGGGTAAGCATGATCCTTAAATCTTTTATGATTGGTTGGCAGCGTTGGATGACTATTTTGATTGGTATGAACTCTCGGAGGTACGAAAGATGAAGTTAGCACGTACCAAGCTAGTTGGAGCTGCACGTGAATGGTGGAGAACTCGCGAATATGAATTGGAAGATCGTGGTATAGCTCCTACTACGTGGGAGGAAATGAAGGAAGAACTGAGAGAAAAGTACTTGTCATCTACTTTTCGATTGCGACTACAAGACAAGTTAAATTCTCTTCGCCAAGGGAACTTGTTAGTTACAGAATATATGGAACAATTTGACTCTCTTTCTTCTCGTACAGGAATTCGAGAGAGGGAGATCCAAATCTTGTCACGCTTCAGATTGGGTTTACGGCCTGAAATCAATAGGGCCATTGGCGTTGTGGATGTAGAGAACGTGCGGGATTGTTTTGAAAAGGCCCTACGTGCGGAAGAATTATTGGCATCCAACAACAAAAGGTTTGGATACCAAGCCGGGGAGGCTAGGCGAAATTTTCCAGCACCAAAACCTACAACAACAACCCCTACTCAACCCACATTTCCTACCCGACAAGATAAGGGCAAGGCTCCTATGACTAGTGGCAGCCAAGCCCAATGTTTTCACTGTCAAGAGGTTGGACATTATGCTAAGTATTGCCCACATCGTCAAAAGATTAATGCTTGTTCTTTGAGATAGAAAAGTCAGCAGAGGAAGAAGATCCTGATCTATTCCCATACCCGCTCGATGATGGCGACTATGACGGAGCTGCATATGATGAGGATGATGCTAATAGAGGTGATGCTTATGGCATTCATATAGTAAGCCGCATCTTGGTGGCTGAAACCAAAGGAGAGGACTGGCGGCGCAATTGTATCTTCTACAGCCGTATGAAGTCCAGAGATAATACCGCTTTGGTGATAGTTGACCGTGGGAGCTGTGTCAACGTTACTTCAGACACCTTTGCGAAGAAAGAAAACTTGAAGGTGGAGAAGCAACCTCAACCATATCGGGTATCCTTGCTGAATGGGAATACTCTGGAGGTAAATCAACGGTGTTTCGTACCACTGAAGCTCCATCGATATGAGGAAGAGGTATGGTGTGATGTAATCCCTATGCATCTTACTGATGTTCTGTTTGGTCGACCTTGGATGTATGATAATGATGTTATGGTCGGGGGGAAGAAAAATCAATGTGTATTCAAGTTCAAAGGACTTCACACTGTCCTCCACCCAGTCAATGTCCCAGCTGAAATATGTCAACGGAGGTCCTTGAGGACCAACCAAAAGGGGACCAATGAAGCACAAAAGTTGTTGTCCATACCGCAAAAGAAGCTGTTGGTTGTTCCTCACAAGGAGTTCATTCACACTAGCCATGATACAGGGCTGGTATTGGCTCTTGTTACAAGGGTAGTCACGCCTCCACCTGAGGCGACATTCCCTCCACCCATCAAAGAGTTACTTTCTGATTTTTCTGATGTGGTTCCTGATGAGTTGCCTAATGAGCTACCTCCTATGCGCGATATTCAACATGTCATTGATTTGGTACCGGGTTCGGTGTTACCAAACCTACCGCCAGGCTTATCGCTTATGAGCCAAGGCACAGAGAGCACAATGAACTCAAAAGACACAGGAGAAAATGAGTTGCTACATGAAAAGGATTCATTCGGAGAGCTTAAGTCCATCGTGGAGGTGATCTTTGACCAACAGATTACTAACTCCAAAGATGGATGGCTCATGGCAGCATGTGTGTGGACAAAGGGTGGCCGGCGCATGTGTGTGGAGAGCAATCAACAAGATTACGATCAAGTATAGGTTTCCTATACCGCGGCTTGATGACATGTTGGACATGCTATCCGGGGCTAAGATCTTTTCTAAATTAGATCTTAGAAGTGGCTATCATCAGATTTGTATTTGGCCTGGAGATGAGTGGAAGACTGCCTTCAAGACCAAGGATGGACTATTCGAATGGAAAGTCATGCCTTTTGGTCTGACGAATGCACCTAGTACATTTATGAGGGTGATGACACAGGTACTCCGTCCTTTTATTGGTCGATTTTTGGTCGTATACTTTGATGATATATTGATCTACAACAAGCATCCAGATGATCACATCGATCATCTACGGCAAGTCTTAAGAGTGCTTCGCCATGAGAAGCTATACATCAATCTCAAGAAATGCTCCTTTATGCTGCCAAAGGTTGTGTTCCTTGGTTTTATTGTCTCATTACAGGGAGTTGAAGCTGATCCAGAGAAGATAACAAGTATAACAGATTGGGCTACACCAAAGACAATCACTGAGGTTTGTAGTTTTCATGGACTTGCATCGTTTTACAGGAGATTTATTCGGAACTTTAGTGCAGTCATGGCACCTATTACCGAGTGTTTGAAGCAAGGCAAAGGTGAGTTCAAGTGGACAGCAGCGGCAACCAAAGCCTTTCATCTTATCAAGCAAAAGATGACAGAGGCTCCAATACTTCGCCTGCCAGATTTTGACTGTATATTTGAGGTAGCAATAACCTGCTAAAATTTTAACTAGGATGTAACTGTTAAATCCCTGAAGTTGCCCCAAGCAGGATTCAAAGCTGCTGTTGTGATGGCAGGTTGTCTTTCTTCCAATAGGGAAGGTCTTTGAAAATATAACCTAAGGATTAAGGCAGGAAAGGAACTTATACCCATGTCTTGGAGCCAACCTTGGGCATCAGGTAAGATGAAATAAAAGCACAGGGATGTAAGTACTGCTCAAGAGGGGAGAGCAGTAGAATGATATTGACAGTACAAAGAAAAGGAATCGGGAGGGGTTGTGCCATGGGTGAAGAGACTAGAGAGAGGGATCAAATAGAGTAAAGAGTCACCACTTTCATTAGGAATTAAGACCCACACAAAATGCTAATTGACTCCATCACCACCCAAAGAGAAATCGGTCAAAGTGGCAGTTCAAGTATCACCCAGTGGTACAATCCAGGGGCAATATGCAGAGACTTGTAAGGCTGGGCCTAAAGAATTTGGAGCTGTGGTCATGAAAGAAGAGCTTCTCGAGCTTTGACATATCTTGTTGAAAGGCTGCAAGATTTTCCAGAGTAAAGGAATTGTGGTCTGCCCAAAGTCTAGATGGTGCTAGATAGTGCCCTATGGGTTTGGTTTCAGCCGTCACAGGTAAATCTTGAAGGGCGAGGAAGTTCTAACTCTCCCTCTTTTGCCACCACGCATTTGAGAAGTAGCAACTCTAGAGGAGTGGCCATAAAGCATGGTTGTCAAAGTGTCCGCGTAGGCTGCAAGGCGGTTTTTCAACGGCCTTGTTTTGAACTGCTTTGTTAACATGCAGTTTTTTGACCATTTTTTCACCTAATTGCTAATACGTTATCGCCTTGTGCACTTTATTACCGCCTAGACGCCAAAACGGCGCCCTTTTTGACATTTTGTACATAAAATATTTTTTCTTTATTTTTAAAAAAAATCAAATTTTATGCTACAAAGTCGTATACGAACTTAATAGTTAGTCATTTCGGAATCGGGAATCAATGAATCATTAAATGGACAAGACACTTATTTGGCATCACACTATCATAGAGGTAAGTAAACATGTAAAATTACTACTTTCATTTTCATGCTTATAATTTGATATATTTTATAGTCATATGTTATGATGCTTGATGAGGCTTATGTTGTTTTTTGAATAATCTTTCATAATTATGATTCTTGAATGCTTGTTTTTTTTTAAAAGATAAATGTGATTATTGAATGTTTGTTTAGCTTATAATAGAAATTTATCAGCTTAAATGTTGTAGTATTGAAAAAATTTGACCCAACTGCTTTGGTCGCCTTGCCGCCTTGACAACCTTGCCATAAAGAACCCAGCAATTTTCCAGGTGTTCTTGGGTCTGCCACAATGATCACGTTAGAGCTCTGTCCCTGTCATCCCCATAGTTTGATTGTTGGCCTCTTCTTCCACCATACTAATATCTATGGTAGCTATAGGGAAATTCATAGCTCCCCAATGATGGTATAGTATTCATGGCACTCTTTGAGTCTCCTCATTTTCCAAGGTTGCTACACACTTCATCTAGAGATGGGAGCTGGAATACATGACTTGCCCAAAATCTGGACCTTAAGTATTTAATATCCCAATTAGCACTGGCCCTTATTTTAATTGTACTATATATATTTGCTTCATCCTTGGGGTTGGACAGTAGGATGTGTCTATATGATCATACTCTTCCAAAAGACCGATAATTTTGGTATAATACAAGATACCCCGATTCTCTAAATTACCGTGATGACCTTATGGAGGAGTTGATAGAGCTTAGTTGAGTCACTCACATGGTTAATAGTCTTAGAGGCACTGTCCCATACATCCTTGGCTGCCTCCTTTGGTACCAATTGATGTAAACACAAATTCTAGGCTAATCTGTGTCCCCCCCCCCCCCCCCCCAAAAAAAAAAAAAAAAGGTCATAAAATTAGAGTTGTCAGTTTTTGATTTCTAATACATGGGTTCTCTTGAATTAGGCTTAGTGGAACAGAATAGAGAGATGGAAGAAGAATAACAACAAAAAATAATAATAAAAAAAAAAAAATCAGTAGACTCAGAAGTGAGGAGAAGCGTATGGCCAACTCTTGGCAGCGACCAGTGAAAAAATCTCATTAAATTATTCATTCTAGTCCTTTAGAGAGTTTATGTGCATATAAATAAGAAAATAGTAGCACCAAATGGAAACTACTTTCAAACTAGGAAGCTACGTCAAACAAGGACACTGATAGCTCTACCACATCCCCAAGGAGTTCCCACTAGGGGCCGCCTGTAGTAGGGGGCCAAAAACACATAGCCCCCTCCTAGACCATTATTCGTTAGAGGCATGATCAACAAACAGGTGTAGGCTGCATGACGATGCATATGCCTTTTGGATAACAAAAGTGTTTTGTGTGTGGTGCTTCGGGGGACTAGTGGGGGAGAGAAAATATTGCATTTCTTTAGGTGGGTGTTTGCAGAGGCCCCCGCATATATGCAACACATGACAAGCTTGCTCGTCGGCGTGTGCACCGTGACACGGGTGCCCCTGCAATGCATGCACATGGAAATGCAAGAGTGCCTGCGACTTTGCGCACTATGCGGTGTGAGTGCACCCACATCACCACCCAACCTTGATAAGGGACATGCAATCGAGCCAACAATACATGCATGGGACTGGGCAGCCAAATGCTTCAGGGTGCGCAAGGCTGGGCCGGCACATGCACGTTGGGGCACATGGCTGCCTAGCCGCACTCACCACAGTGCACAAGGCTGGGCAGCTGTGCACCCCGTGGCATGCATGGTTGGGCAGCCGCCAGCCGGACAAGTTGTGGTGAGCAAGGCTGGGCCGCCACATGCACCACGACCCAAGTCGCCGCACCGTTGATGCCTCTCAATGGGACAAATGGGACGTCGATGGATTTTTTTCATGTGTCATGGCTCTTCCATGTGTGGACATACTGCCCACGCACACAACAAACCCATGTCTTGGCTGGCCGTCTCTGCTCCCCCACCAAGGGAGACCCCCCCTCTCAAGGTAGTTGTTAAGCATTTGCCACTTTTCTAGAAGGAGACATGACTCACCCAAAATAAAACATAATAAAGTAAAAGGCTAGTAGGCTACAATATTATCCCCTAGTGACTCCCTTTGGACCAAAAGACAGTTTTGAGACTGTTCATCTGGGTCTAGGTAATCAGATTTGGTCATGCTGGTCCAGCCATGATTTGCCATTCCATCAATTTTTTTTGGCCATTGGACCCATACCCTCTCAAAGCCAACATAAAGTAACTCTGACAACACTAAGGAAAACAAGATAACAATCCTATTTGAGCAAAAAACAAAAACATTCTTTGGTCCTGGTTGTGAAATATTTGAAAATCAACCAACATAGCAACATATGTGACTGGAAAAGTTGAGTAACAGAGTAACTTAAATTGTTCACCATAAATGAGTCCGCTTTGCATGTGAATCCCTTTGTCAGGCCTAGGGGATTCCTATGTGGGCCTGCACATAAGCTTTTGCTCTTCATAACTATATATTTGTAGAACCATTGCGAAGCTACAAAAATTTGTTGCTTATAAAGCGCAAACTTGAAGGCTGAAAACACTTGGCTGAAATTATTCTCTAAATTCATTACAGCTGTGGTGTCATTTAAGTTTTGAAAGACTGCAATTTGAACTTTGAACTTTGGTTGTTGGATACAGATTACATTAAAGAAACAGGTTTTAGAAATATATGTTTGGGATTAATTGCGTTTTTCTGCTCTTTATGTAGTGGGAAATGACTTTCCACGAAGTGCTTGGTTGGTTAGCCGAATGGGGATGCTGACTGCAGGGGTTCAATACAAACCACATTGTGAGTTCTGTTCATACATTTTCACATTTACTGCCACTTTTTTTTGGTTTACCATTGATTGTACAAGTGTTACTGTTGTCTTTTTAGGAACCTGTATATTGAGGGAAGCTGAGGGGAGACTTCCAATCTGCTAATATATGCATTCTTTATGTTTATGGTTGATCTTTCCTGAAGGATATTTCTGTTACATTGTGATGTGGAGTTTATAAGGAATCATATATTAAGCATTCAGAGAAAAGGTTTTGCTTGTCTCTGGTGGTTGTATGAGATTGTTACCAACAACCATTCCTAAAATTGCTTGAATATTTCCTGAATACCTTGTTAGATGTGCTTGACTGTGCTTGTCTTTGTGTGGTTTTAACTTCCCAGCCTGTATTGGATGGTAAAATGTTTTTCGGAGACTCTAGGTTTTCACCCCTACTGTCCTACGCACCCTATTCGATTTTGGCTAACCCTACACGAATTAGCCTAAGCCGACTTGCCATTATTTTTAGGTGAATCTGACCAACCAAAAACCCTTATAGGGAGACAATAGGTTTTCACCATTGGTCCCCTACATACCCTAATTGATTTTGGCCAACCCTACCCAAATTAGCCCAAACGACTTGGTTTTATAACAGATGCTGTTCTTGGCCCTCTATGCTGTTGAGGCTATATAATCCCTCGGCCATAATTCATGTAAAAAACTTGCACATAATTCCTTTGCAGAGTTTAAAGGTGTGGAAAAGCAGAAGAAAACTTAATCAACGGAGGGGGAAGAGAATAAGGAAGAGAGTAGGAAACCCGGCTTCTCACTGCAAGGTGTTTAAAAGGATCAATCAGTAACTGAGATTTTGATCGTACAAAAGGGAGAGAATATCATGATAGGCAGCAGACAAAGCTTTTCTTGATAAAAGTTCAAGTACAAATGTACAGTGCTTGACCACTTACAAACTTACATAGAAGACTTGTAATTATACTCAAATAGCTATAGAGAAATGCCTAACCCAGTCCTTTACTAATTCGGTAACTGAAAACAGGACTGGACTTATGTAAGCCTAATTAAAACACTTAAATGACAGTAAAGTAGAAAAAAGGAAATGGAGATACTTAATAATCCTTTATACTAACTATACCCCGCTTGTAGGCTTATAGAAAAAGGTTAACTACAATAAAAAACTCAAAATAGCAATCCTAAGTACTGTGGAACACAACCATGGGCCAAAATAAAGTATTCTGAGACCTCTTTGGTTCAATCGGATAACCTTAACTTCTTCATTGGTTCAATTGTACAACCTTAACTCACAGAGATCAGTATATATTTTCCTTAGTACATCAATGTGCAACTTCATAGTTTATCATTTGGCCTAGATCTCGTCGTTCTTTTGGCTTTGCACGAGATTGGAATTGGATCCTGAGAAATTTTGCCGGTACCTCTATTTGTGACCTTGTGGGTAAGCTTGTCTTTGCCACCACTATTCACCTTCTTTGGTGGGAGCATAACATGCGAAGATGGACCTCCAAATCCCGTTCTAGAGATATGATTTGGAATGCCATCTACTTTGATGTTTCTTCGAGACTTCGTTCTCTCCCCCACCCCCCTGTTGTAGACTCTCCAAGAAATAGGTTGATTGTTAGTTCTTGGAGTCTCTCAGCTTCTTTCATGTCCCCTACTTGATTGGGGCTCTCCCCCCCCCCCTTGTTCCCTTTGTATGTGCTCTTTTGGCTTTTGGTAATTTAATTATTTATTCATCCAAAAAAAAAAGAGTAAAGATTCTGTGTATGATATTTGTGGTAAACTAAAGCTCACAAAAGGCAATGTGGGAGTTACATGCATTGAGAATTTTGGTGAAGACACCAAAACATTGGACCATGTCAACTTATTCTTTTCTTTTAAGTATACTTTACATGGTTTGAGCACAATAATGCAACCCACCTTTCCATGCATAGATGAAGAATTCGCTTGGATTGAGAATCTTGGTAACATTAGGCTCATTTTTTGGGCTCCCAAGATGAGATGAAATACAAGTTAATATTTTGGATATTTCTCGATATCTTGGTAAGATCATGGATTTTACTAAAACTTGGATTTGATTCAACCAAAAGAAAGTGTACCAACTTTTGGAGATCTTGGTCCAACTTAGTTTTTTGCCTCGCCAATTTGGGTTCGAAATTGAGTTCTTGAACCATGCTTCCACACAGAAATGGCATTTGATTTCAATATGTTGATCCTTCTTTTAGCTCTATATCGCTTATTGATTTAGTTCTGTATAGCATTGTCAGTGAAACTTTGGAAGATGACCAAACAAATTTCGTGCTAATGTCCTTTTTGATGATTTCTTTTAGTGGTCAACGAAGGTGGTACAAGCTTTAGTGACTTAAAGAATTGGAGCTGTGCGATTGGCTATGGTTTAGGGTCAACTAGTCCATTGAGCCCATCATTCAATTTTGCCCTTGAATATGCTAGAAGTTCTCAGGTACATGCTTTAGTATTTGCTTTCCCATTTTTCATTCCTTATACTTAACCCATTTGAGCTTTGGCTATGTACTCATTAGATTGAAGGCTATTGAAGT
Source organism: Hakea prostrata (assembly GCF_041222555.1). Classification (NCBI taxonomy): domain Eukaryota; kingdom Viridiplantae; phylum Streptophyta; class Magnoliopsida; order Proteales; family Proteaceae; genus Hakea; species Hakea prostrata. Next base: position 12,836,068 of record NC_142607.1, read on the forward strand.
ATAGTAATTATTAATAGAGTTTTTTATATGTCACCCACTATAATGGGGGTGAAACTCTAGGTTCCCCATTATAGTGGCTTAAATTACATGTCACCCACTTGCTAAATTACTAGTTACCCACAGTTAGGTTTTGAACCAAGATTTTGTTAAGTGACTTGAGAGATGAACATAATGCCCTTGGGCAGTAAAATAACGTAATTACCCCCATTTAATACCTTTCTATACCCAACCTTAGGTGGGTGACCCATCTTTTTCCTACCCCTCGTTGAAAACCACCCGCCACCTTTGGCAACCACCACACCCCCTCCCATGCTAGTGACCACCGTCCCACCTTCCCCCCTCCTCTGCCGGTGACCTCGCTTTGAATGTTGTATTCAACATCTACAACAAGAAGGTTCATAATCTGTGACAGATCTTTTGGCCCTGAATCGATCTCTTCTTCATAGTGATCCCAGTTCAAGGGCAGTGAAGAAGAAGAAGAACCATGAAAGTGGGGAGTTTTCTCCTTGGTTTGCTTGCCAGACGGCTTTTTCTCGTTCACTGCTGAAGCATGGGTCAATGATCGAAGCGGCTCTCGATGCTTGATTCGGATAAAGTCTTTTAGTTTTACTGTGATTTTGAGAGTGAGCTCTCTTTGACCTAGCCAAAGCTTTAGTTTCCATTGGAAAAACTCGCAAGCTTCTGTTAGGACCCTAGGATGAGGCCATGTGGAGGAGAGAGAGAGAGAATTAGGGTTAGTTGAGGGTCTATAAATAGAGGGACAAGTGAGTGGAGAGGGTATAGAATGTTTTATGAGAGTTCTTGGGCAGCCGTAGCCCGTAGGCTGAGGGACACCTTTAGGTGTGGGGGTAACTGGCACCATTAAAACCAGAGTTTATTTTGTTAATTTCTTGCATTTTAGTATTGATTTTCTAAGATATTAGTAGGGTTATCTCAGCTTCCCAAAATTAAAAAAAAAAGGAGAAAAAAAAAAAAAAAAGGGGGGGGGGGGGGGGGGGGGGGGGGGGGGGGGGGGGGGGGGGGGGAAAAGTACAACGCAAGTGTATATATGTCGTAACAAGTAATATAATGATAAAAGATCATCCCTCAAGACTATAGATTAAGTACCAAATTAATTATACCAATTTTATTTGAACAAATAATAAGGAAGATAATTATTCTAGACTATATTGCAAATTGAAAGTTAAATTGAGATTATTAATTACTAAAGACCTAGGGGTCAGATTTCACCATAACTAAGCATTCCCACCCTTTTCTCCCTCTTTATAATTTGAGAAATATTTTCTGATTGATAGTCGAGATTCCTTTCCTATCTATTAGTCTCCCGAGTACTAATAGAAACCCAAGCAACCCACTATATCAGTGGGTTACAACAACCGAGAAATCAAAATCGGGATCCAGAACAACTACACAAACCATGTAAGATATCCATCCACATGTAACATGGCACCCAATGAACTAAACACAAAACCCCTCCAGCATTATGATTAACAAACAGTTGATTAGTGGCCAATTAATCAAAAGCATGAAGAATAGAAGTAAAAACTCAATCAAGGGAAACAATATCAAAATTATATTGATGAAGTCAAGAGTGGGAATTCAAAGATAGGCTACATCTGATCCCTAGAAAAACTAAATTAGTTCAACTAGAAACTAAAAACATTACGAGGAGTTCAAGAACATTGAAAGAAGATCAAGAAAAACTATCCCAAGATCAGACCCAAACCAACCACGCCACCCCCCCCCAAAGCCCAAACGCCCCCCCTCCAGTTATCCCTTAGATTAATTAAACTCGAGTTTGAATCAAACCGAGTTCTTATCGACTTAACCAAGGAGTGTTTTGACGTATGAATCGGACTAACTTAGAGATCTCCAATGGATAATCCCACCGTTGGATTTGAAGCCAAGAGGTCGTGAAGCTCTCCTCCAAAAATCAGCTTGATCGGACACCATATGACATCCGATGAAGATCTTGATCAAAACTGGGCAGAGACACTCAAAATGGGGATACTTATATCCTTCTTATTTGAATTGGATTTTCTTCCTCTTTTCCCTTCTTTGATCAAATCCTAAATAGGAAATAAAACGAAAGCAGCAAGGACATATGTTTTTGACTTGATGTAGGACTCTTGCAATAATACGGATTGATTGATAATTCCTACATGTAAAGTAATAAATCTGATTAGAATTTGTTAGGAAATATATAAAATCACCAAAATTATAGAAATTAAAGGAAAGGGTGCAACATATTCATTTTCATATTATATTAGGGTAAATTGATATAAAACAATTGTAAATACATGGAAATATAATAAATTAATCATATAAAATAATATGTATGAAATCAACTTATCAGTAATTATGTCATTTTATTGCCCAAGGGCAGTAGGGGGGGGTCCACACCAAACGAAACGGGGGTGAAAAACAAACAGTGGGGGAGGGTAGTTGTGGAGGGGGGGGGGGGGGGAGTTAAGGCCCCCAGGGAGGGGGGCGGGGGGTGCCCCCCCCCTATAGTGGGTAACATGTAAAAAACTCTTATTAATATTATTTGAGGAAGTAAAATAACATGTAGAATGTTAAAAGCAACCATCATAGTTATCGTGATATATAGGCAATCCTAGGTACTGAGACAAAAATTTGAGCAACACAAATGCATCAAACCTTGACCATTATGTTCACCATCAAAACTTCAGCTGATATTTCTATTTTAAGCTTTTGATTGTGAAATGATCCCATTAGTTTTAGATTGTGCATTATTCGTCAGTCGATTTTAAATTCTGGACACTATGTTTTTGGGCTATGACCCACTAGATCTGTAAGCTTAGAAGAAGCTATTTTTATGTTCACTCTGTTTATTCTCCATTATGGTGCTGTTACATGAATGACATTAGGTGGCAAAAGAATATACATATGCTTCCAATAATTGTGTTGCACAGTTTGCCTACACATAATTGGTGTACTTACCTGAGTTCAGTTTTTAGCATACAAAGGGACATTTGTGCTTTCAATAATCATGTTGTATTCATACATTTTTTTGTTTATTATGAAAAAGTTTGAGATTTCTGTCCTAATTAAAACTGAAATGGCTGAAACTGCATTAAAATATGGTCCAGTTCGATGGAGAACAATATCATTGGAGATCCCTCAACTCGCATGCCATCTCTTTTCTTCTAATGGTGATATGGTGAACCAAAGTATGCTCTTGGCATAATTTTGAAGATGCTGTTATGGTGGTGATTTGTTTCATTGATCGAAGTCGAATATATACAGACTTGGAAAGTTTCCAAAATCTTGTCATTGTTCAGGGATGATGCCAATATGGAAATCTCATTCCAAGAGAAAAGTTGAAACGAAAAAGATATCTCAAGCTAATGAATTGCCCCAACGTTATTATTCCCCTTGCTATTGTTCGTTACCCCTAGATTGTATATCCAAAACAATGAAATCTCTGAATGTATGTTTTATTTATTTTGTATCGAGAGTTTATTTAATTTCATTAAATGTTTAGTACCAAGGAAAAACAATTCCATTGCATATAAAGCTCGTCATGCCTAAGTTAAATATTCAACTAGTTGGAATCTAGAGATTGCAAGAGAACAAGAGAGGAAGTGAAAGGTATGGTTAGAAGGTTGAAGAAAGGGAAGCGAAGGAAAATGGAAAAAACTGTGGTAGAATGTTGTGCATTGTAGATTGTTTTCCTTCATGCTTGTTTTGCTTCACTAACATAATACATGTAATTAGTAATTACATACAAGTTCCTAGCATGGAAAAAAATTTGAGGGAAACTCAAATTTCGACCATGTGAAAATGGGAAACTTAGGTGGAAAGCTGGGAAATTTCGTGGAAACTTAGAAATTTTTCCTGCAAGTTTTAATAGGTTTTAGGAAGTATTTTGGGGTGAGACTTTGCGTTTAAGTTAATTAGAGTATAAAGAACACATTAGCACATGCATTTTGCTAAAAAAGTCAATATAGATATGTAATTCAAAGTACATAACATCAATGTAGAGTTGTCCGAGAAGATTACTATAAAGTTAACTACTTAAGTACATACATTTAATATATAACTTCTAAGTTCAAAACTTCAAAAACAATGTAACTAACAATGAAAATGAAAGGGAAGTGCAACTCACTAACTCAGTGCCAAGAGGAGTGCTTTGGTGGATCCATCCTGTGACTCAAGTAGTATTGTGCCTATAACAACCTCTCCTTTGACCAACGGACATAGACATCCCTTGACATGTTATGCCTATGGTTGTTGAGGTAATCGACAACTGTAGCTCTATAGGTGTGGTCATCAACATACATAAGATATCTAGTTTGAGAGAATACGCAGTTCAGATAGGAAAGTCTTGATGGAGGGGGTATTAGTGGTGGTTCCACTTTGAAGATTTGCTCCACGAATGTCTGTACCCCATAGTTAGTATCCACATAAGTTGCACCCCTGTGCACATATTGTCTTCCTGTCAGGCACTGGATAATACATCCTAGTCTGTCTCTCTAGTGTATGTCCCTTATAATTCTGAGGAAACCCATGACCATAAGGTGTATGACCATAAGCCCAAGAAGAAGAAGCAACACTCTTCATACCACTCTCGTATGAGTGGGGATTTGTTGTTGCTGGTATTCATTATTTGGCTGTGGAGCCTCTCGACTCATCTAGACTCATAGATCCCATGGTGCTTGCCAAGCTACCCACATCCATGGGATGGTAAGACCTGTACGATGAGGTATCATCCTCATATCCATGTCTATGCTGCTTCCCTTTCCCCTTCCGGCTGTAGGTGGAAGTATAACCTCAAGATGCTGCTTCACCATGATCGGCATCCTTGGTAGCGTGGCTGAAGTGACTTCTCCCCCGTGAACCTCAGTGGCCCTCCTTGTCCTTGACTCTCAACTGAGGTTGTTTCTGGCTCTGGCTCTGGTGGTGTTGGTGGTCTCGCATCGATCAGTCGAATCATGGTCATTAGGTCCATCATCATTATCACTCTCACTGTCATCCCCACTACTAGGTCCAACATCATTGTCATCATCATTGTCATTATTCTGTGCCTGAGTAGTGAGTGGCTGAGTAACATCATCATCACCATCTGACGACACAATATTATCCTCATTGACACTGGATGCACCTGGGTGTGGTACAAAGGGACGGGTAGACTCAATGTAAACTCTCCCATTTGTCGCCAAGAACTCGTCCACATTATCTACCATCTCTCATGCAACATGATAGCCGGGTTGACCTCTTGAATAGAGGGTTCTCCTTCATCATCATCATCAATGGCTTTGATCTCAACCAACTCAATCTTGTCCCCATTACCTCCATCTTGACCTTTCTCAATGTGCTCCTCTCTTAACCTTATATTATAGTGCACATATACAAGATCTTCTAGCCACTTCACCCCCAATCAATTCTACTCTTAAAATGTATCAAGTTGAATGTGCTTCAGTTACGCCTACACCCGGTGGCAAAAGATGTATAAGAGAGCACGTTTAACTACAAGATGAATCAAGCACTCTAAGTCTAACCTGTATTGTAGCCACCACTCAGCTGCAAGAAACATACCCAACCTAATTAAGAAGACTAAAAATTAATTGTATGAAAAACTAAAATTGAGTATATAAGACTTGGACTAAGTGACTAACTAGGAGTGGTTGGTCTCTCGAGCCTAAATAGCCATCAAGCTATTGAAGCTACCAATGGCATCTCTAAAAGCCTTAAACTACGATAAATTATTACAATGTTAGTATAAAAAATAAGTAATTATTTTAAGTACTAGTCATCTGACAAGTCACAATCTTACCTTGTTATTAATTAATGCTTGTTTCGTCAATCCAGTTCCAACCTTTCCACTACTTGATGGATTGCCTGGATCAAGTTTGTCCTCATCCCAAGTTCTTTATAGTAGTGTTATATGGGATTCAAATAATAGGCTATCAAACAAACCAACAAATGAGAAACTTTTCAGGCTCTTCCATTTGCGATTGGATTGGTAAGCTAGTTTACTATGCCTCTATTCATTATCTTTGGTGGGAGTGAAATCTTCGGAGATGGACTTCCAAACCCCGCTCTACAAACATGATTTGGAATGCTATCTATTTTGATGTATCTTCTAGACTGTTAGCTACTCCCCATCCCCCTGTTGTTGGATACCTCAAGGAACAACTCAGTGTTGTCTCCTGGGGTCTTAGCTCTTCTTTTCGGTCTTCCTCTTAAAGACCTTACAAATGAGATGGTAAGAAACTACACAACAACATAATAAGTATTAAGTAATCACTTGGAAAATTTAATTCAACTTATCAACTCACCAACCCACTGCAATGAATGTTGCAACTGCCTGTCCCATCTCTCTTGGATGATATCAAGGAATTTTTGATTGCCCTTAGGATATACCTTCCCAACCATCTCCTTCATCATCTCCACTGCAGCCCATATATGTGATAAAATTGGTTTTCTTTGTTGATCTACCAACTTCAAGATTGAAACTAAGGGTCTAGAAGCTTCACACACACTTTCAGATTTTCCCAGAAGTGATCATTAGATATGGTGGCTAGTGCAGCTCTCCCTGCCGGTGAATCTGATTGGGGCCAATCGAACCACTTTTTGATGCAAACATCGCATGTAATTGGTTTTTTTTCTTCTAAAAACACTTCAAGGCAATCCAATTTGTAGCAAATTTGGTGACCCCAGGCAAGCCAAGTCACCACCACATATCCTCATCAACATATCCAATGCATATCCATGGTTATATAAGAATGTGGTCACATGTCAAGCCCGCTAAACAACCTTCTTCACAATTTTAATTTGCTCCAATGTCCTTCAGCATCAAATCAATACAGTGTGCCGCAGAAGGAGTCCAAATATAACTGGGATTCTCTATCAACTTCATCCCAACCTTCTTGAAGTTGGAACCATTATCTCTCACAATCTGCACCATGTGCTCAACTCCAACCTCTTTCGCCACACTCTTCAACAACCTATATATGTATTTCACATCCTTCTTGTGACTGGATGCTTCAACAAACTTGAGGAACACCGTCCTCCCATCACAATTCAACATAAAATTGTTGATAGACTGTCTAGTTGGACCACTCCAACCATCACACATCACTGTCACCCCATAGTGCCTCCACATCGGCTTAAGACCATCAATATAGGTCTTGAAGTCTTCTTTATGCCGTGGAAGATATACATTATATATCTCATATGGGGTTGGCCCAACCACCCCATGTCCAACACCACTGATCTCATCCACCATTGTCTTATAATAAGGCCCCTGTGCAGCGTGCACAGGAACACTATGACACAATGCCCACTTAGAGAAGGCCATCCCCACCTTCTTCTTCATATCACCCCACAAATGTTGCAATTTCTTCTATTTTGTTCGTGGCCTCTTAAACAAGTCAGGATCAGTGCATAGTCTCTGGACATCCGAATTTGTGGCACTGGGTCTAGGTGCAACAATTTAGCGCTAGGTCAGGGCTGCGGGGCCCATGGGAGGGGAGTTGACTTTCTGATACTGTGGCTTGTGTCCTCTTGTTCTCATCGAGTCTATGAGACTTTTTATTCATCCTCAATACTCTGTTCATCTCTGACTTTGGAGATGATGCATCAAGGTTTGGCTCATTTGGACCATGTCTTGCTCTCCTAGCTCCTCATCTGAGCATGCTGCAACTCATCCCTCTTTGCCCTCTTCTCTTGCCCTCATCTCACATATTTTGCCATTGTCACTTTAACTTCATAAGGGACATTGCGACATCCAAGCACATTGCGGTCCCCTCCCATTAGATGGACCGTCAGTTGAGTAGCTTCACTTGATCCAATCTTTTTCAAACAATATTTACACTCTGACTTCTTCTTGTCATCCATTAGAGGCCTACCATGCTGCCAAACTATGTTTGACATAATAGTTTCTAACTCAAAAGTGAGTGCCTAATACAACATGCATAATAATCATCGTTAAAACACAAACCCACCACTCTAATTTTAGCCTTAAGACCCTAAACACACATTACTTATAAACTAAGGTATTCACAAACATTGGGAATTTATTTCCTAATTAAAATTTTTTTTATAATTAAAATATTATTTATAATAATTATTAAATACATGAAAAATCAGAAAACATAGTAGAACACTTGAAAAATCATATTCAATCAATTACATTTGTAAATCTACCTACTAGAGACAACATATAATAATTTCAAATCAGTTCAACATCATTTGAGCATGAAACAAACAAAAAAAATGAAAATTTTTATGTATTTTTTTAAAATAAAAAAAATAAAAAAATAGTAGAACATGTCAAAGATCAAATCCAACAACATACATATGTAATTTACCTACTAGAGACCATGGAAAAAAATTTCAAAACAATCCAATACCATTTGACCATGAAAGAAAGGCAAAAGTAAAAAAATATGGAGGAAACCTTAGGTTACCTTGCAACAAAGCTTGAAAACCCTTGAAATAATCCATCAAGAAGGGCCGAAATCAACAAAGGAGTCCTTAAAAGTGTTTGAAATGATTCAAAAGAATGCAAAAATGGTTGAAACTTAGGGGAAAATGGGGGGGGGGGGAACTCGACTTCCGCCTCTGTATCGCGCTTGAAACTCTGCAAGCATGTGAATAAAAGGAATTTAAAGAAATGAACCAGCTGGTCCAGCCGGTTCGAACATATTTCGACCTGGTTGGGGAATTTTTGCAGTTTCGAGTTCCCTCATGGTTTTGTTTCGACTTCCCAGAAATGCAAAATTTCGAGGGTTTTGATCAAATTTTTGTTTCGAAAAAAAACAGAAAAAGGCACCTCCAATACATAACTCTAAGTCTCTAAGTGAACTAATCTATTTTTTAGTGTAAAGTTGTGTAGTCTGCACCATCCATATGCATATTGTGCCATGTGCAGGATTATGTGATATTCTGACTCTAGGATAGTTAGGAAATGGTCTGGTTCATCACATGTTAGATTTCAGCCTCAATTTATTTACTTTGCCATCATCCCATGTTTGTCTGTTCCTTAGTCCTGAAATTTTGAATTCTTTTCCCAGTTAGCAACCTCTATTTTGGGTAAATTTCCATGGGTCAGTCGATGTGTGAGATCAGAAAACTTTTTCTTCTTGTAGTAAAACAAATTAACAAGCTTACTGGATGTTGCCAACAGGGATCTCCCATTCCACAAGGTTATGGTGCTTGCCATTAGGACCCAAGTTGTATCCCTATGCTATGGTACCTACTATTCTACTAAGACAGTATTATGATTTGAGGAGCAAGTCAGACAGTCAGACACTACTTGGCATTAGGACCCAAGTTGTATCCCTATGCAGTGTGGCATGTCTGGTTTCCACATCAAGTCATCTCTAGTGATGTGCTGTTTGTACTTAGGGAATGTTGATGAAAGAATTCTCTCTAGACTTAATAATGTGTCCAGAATGCTTTTGCAACTTTGAATGAGCATTATTCTTAGGCATTTGCGCTGATAGATAATTCTCATGCTAGCTTTGAGATACAAGATGGTGGTGAATTTATGCATTTTTAAGCACTAATATAATGTTTTTTGTTGTATAATCGCAGATGATTGCTTCATTCTATCAACATTTTGTGGTTCAAAGACGGGTACACTTTTCTGCCTTCTCTATAATACATATACCAAGTAGACTTCTCTTCCAATTTGTCCAATCCCTATGTGTGTATTTTAGCATCTTCAACTTTGTTAGGGTTAACCAGTTTGCTCTTTGAAAACATTTTCCAGAGCCATGTAGTCATTATCATTGCTGGTTTGAACACTTAAGGAGCATGTAATCCCTGTTATTTCCTTCTTCTCAGAAAATAAAATAATGAAAATATATAGATGTGAGATGTTTTGACATCAATTGAAATAACTGAGATTGAATTTGATTTGAGACCTTGCTTTTGATTGAGCATTGTTATGGGTTACTGATACATTGATAGTTCATTCCTCTGAAATTTGGTTTATTTCTTTGGTCTGGAATTCTTGACTGCAGTTGTTTTTCTGAAACCTGGTGTCAGGTGGATTTAATCCCCATCAATAGCCTACCCTGACTACGACTCATAATGTACATGAAATAACTACCATCTTCTGTATACATAGTTGCTATTTGATTTCTTTCACTAAGACTGTATGTAAAATAAGATATAAAATTAGTCAAGAACATATATATGTTAATAGTTTGATCCTTCCAATCCATATGATAAGAAATGATTAAAAAAGAAAAAGGCAAACCTGGTGCTGAAGGCTTCTGCTCAAGCTGAGTTTAGTTTTTTTTTTCCCCTTCTCTCTCTCTTTTGGTTGGGGGTGGGGGGAGGGGTGCATCTCCCTAAGCAGCCTTACCACAGCAATTTTTGCTGAGAGTCTGTTTCAATGCCTTGGCCTTAGGCTACAACTGTGTACACCCGCCATTGCACGAAGGAATTTGCCCATTTTCCCGAGTCTCTAAATTGGGTTTTTAGTGCCTTGCTGGTTCAAATGTTGCTTCTTTTTTTATTCTGATGCCTGTGTCCATATTCATATAACAGATTGTCTGAGGTCCTAAGCCAGACAGTGTTTTTATCAGAGGGTCTTTATGGTAAGGTAACACTTGGTCATTGTTTTTGGACAGTGGAGCTTCTTTAGCTTCTTTGATGTTTGCCATGGGTCCTTGAAGGGTGTGTTGTCTTTCTGTTTTAAATGATTTACGCCTGGATTCATGTAGCTGAGCTTCAAAGGCCCTAAACTTATTTTGACATCTTGTTACCCTTAAATTAAGCTACTTTTGTAAGTCCAATTCTTTTTTTCTTTTGGAAGAATACACTTCCAATTCTTTTGTTTCTACTGTCTCCCCGAGGTTGAATTTCTGCTGGTGGCGAATCCAGCTTGCTTTTCTGATTCTTCTTTTGCACCCATGTGGTTGAACATACCTGACAATCTGGTGGATTGGTCCTACCTATCAGGTGAAGAATCCATTTGAAGAAGATGAAATAGTTGGAATCACAAACTATATTGATTTCGGGTTTGAGTTGGAGTCAAGGTAAATGGACACACTAAGTGGTGAAATGAATTGCTAATTTAAAACCATTGTATTTAATCATGATTCCTGAGTTCTGCTTGATCATATTCTGAAGCATTGGTGGAGCTGAGTCATCAAATAGTGCACAAAATGCCACCTTTCAGATAGCTGCATCTTGGCAAGCAAATAAGAACTTACTGGTGAAGGTAACTTTTTTCTTCCTTCTGATTTTGAGTGATTGATCAATCTTTTGGTTAAAGCATCGCTAAGATCATGAGTAGTTACAAAATATTTCTAGCCAAGAGTAAATTGATTGTTGATCACACGACTTAGTTTCATTGTTTTTGCCACCCACTTTAGCTAGCCAGAGCTTATTGTTACGGTGGTTTAGAAGTGGTCTACAGTTATAGTGGATACCCTAGATTTTGAGTTGTTATGTTCTGTTGAGGTTGCGTGCCCCACGCCCTCTGCTTGAGTACCTCTTTTCTCTGTCTGGGATCCATGTAACTGACCCCATTAAGTTGGGAAAAGGCTATGATGTTGTTGCCGAACATAATGCCTGCTAATCTTGACTCTGGTGTGGATTAACACTGACATTGTTTCATATCTGCAGGGAAAGTTGGGTCCCATTAGCTCATCAATCGGTTTGGCATTCAAGTCATGGTGGAAGCCTTCCTTCACAGTCAGCATTTCGGGTACATTTAATTGTTTTTCTAATGGCTCATTGAATGGTGCTTTTTAATATTTGGTATATTAATTTTGGTACTGTTACCTCATTCTTACCTTTAAACAATGAGAAAGAGTGGTATTGTCTTATTGTTTCCACCCGGTTTAAGATGGTTTTTGATTTCTTGGTTATACTGTTGGTGCAAGTCTGCTAGCTTCTCTTCATCATGTGTGTTTAAACAAAATTTGGAATTAGTGATACATTTTGATTTTTCTAGCATACTAGATGGACACTTTAGCATTAATTTCTCAGTGATGCATCTGATTTATGATTAAGATCTCCATTGCTCTCCAGAAAGTTGCCAGAATTGGGTTGACATTTTAATGGAAAAGCTTAGCTTGCAGTAGACACTTGCAACTTGCAAACTGAACTGCACTTTAAAGATTTGAAATGTACTAACCACAGATATTGCATTTCTGCAGCTGTTAGAGATCGTAGGTTAGCGAAGACTGCATTTGGAATTGGACTGCGTATTGAGGATCTTCGAGAAGCCAGGTTCAATTCAATCCTTCTCCTAGACAAAAAACTCGGAAAAAAAGAAAAGAAAAAGAAAAAGAACTAAAGAAAGAGAATATATATGTATACACACACACACTAGTAAACTTCCACATGCATATGTACGTGTAGCCATATATGTGGGTTCAAAGAAAATATCAGATAGAGGAGGTGAGAAATATCTCATATATATAACTTGGTAATTAATTCGTTTTCAGATTTCTGTACAAAATTACTAATAGATTTCATAATACTTTGTCTATAATTCAAGAGAGTTCGAACGTTTGGTAAAACTTGTCAAAATTAGGTTGAGCCAGCTCTCAACCAGATAAACCCATCCCAAGTCATACTTGTAAATAACCATTAGTTGTTGTTGCATATATCATAAAGCAAATAATATTTCGAGCTATGATGTGAAGTAGTGAATAAAAGTGAAAAAAAGTTAACACAAAGAAATGTCTTAATTGTGATGTTTAAAATTGCTAATCATGTGAGATGCTTTATGAGAGTTTCATTTCATTTTCTCTCCTTGATGAATTAGAACTACTTTGTTTATTCGCACATTATGCATGATTGATAACAATAAATAATCATATGATTGATGACAATAAATAATCATACAAAATCCGCATGGATACTTGGGAATTGTTTTGGCTATTGTCATTTTCTCTAATTATGTTTCTCTGGTTTTTTCTTTAATTATTATATTTTTTTTAAAGAATAAATTTGAGATACTTGAGGCAATTGGAATACTACTAATATAAAAAGAAAAATTCAGGTATAAGTTGTTTTCTAATTTCATAACAATATGAACTAAATTAGACTATTTACTTTTTGTCAGTTAATGATTATCCAAATCCTTCAATTACAATTTTTTGTATATATATGGCTTTTGACATTTTTTTATTTATTATGAATTACAATTTGGAAGTAAATTAAAGTTATAATTTTGCAATTGTTGTGGATTAAATTTGTATTGTCATTATTGTGGTATTAGGTTAATTTGATAAAAGGATTCTAATAAATTTAGACAGTTTGGTTGTGTTTGCGAATATTTCTAATTTTGGTTGAAATCAGGTATTATTTTTTTTTCTTTTCCATTGTAATGTGCAAGTAAGTTATCATATCTCCTATAATTGAGGAGGGAGAGAATAACTAATTAGTTAAGTTAAACATAATAACAATAAATGGAAAAAAAAACATATTAAAAAGCATTTTTAGGGGTTATAAAAATTAACTGATATAGAAGAAAGAAAGTGGCTATCAAGTAATTATGTATTATTGAAAATGGAGTTGCAATTAATATGGATTATTATACTATGAAGCAAAATTACGGTTTTGGGTATTATTTATTATTGTATGCAAATTGAATGATTAAGAACTTTAAATAAATAGAACTGTTGCCATTTCTCTTGAGTTCAGCTTTTATCATGGTAGTATGATATAGATTTTCTTGTCATATTTTGGCAACTTTCTTGACATGTCAGTGTTTCTCTGTGTGTTCTGTTCCACATTTTCTCACTGTAATGACAGATTGAATTAGTTGACAGTTTTTTTTTTTTTTTTTGGTTAGCTGTTGTTGGCAGTTCAAGTTGTGTATGCTGAGGAATATTTACTGCATTTCAACATTTTTAGCTCAGTCATAGTAGAGCCTACTGACAGACAATTTATATTCTTCAATGTAGTTATGAGAGAGCTGATCCAAATTATGTAATGTTGACACCAAACAAGGAGCACTTGGCACAAGGTATTGTCTGGAAAATGGGGAAAAGGCCAATGCTACAAGCAGATGTAAACTCTGGGAATTTTGACAATTTACCAAGGGAACTGAGACCCCTTGGAAGAATTTTATGAATGTCTATTTTCTTCTAAATTTTCCCAAGCTGGTTGGCACAAGGTATTATCTGGAAAATGGAGAAGACGCAAATGCTACAAGCAGATTACACTGAATTTTGATGACTTACCTAGAGAACTGAGACCCCCGAGAAGAATTTTATAAACTTATATAATCTTTTCAGTTTCTCCAAAGCCGGCTACAGGTCTCCTGTGAAACATTTACTGGTGAATTGTGGACCATTCTGAGTTTTTAGTGTTGGAGCCTTCATCTATAATTCAGTAACTGGGAGATTGGAATAATCTGATGATGAATTTGTGTCATACATAAGCTCTCTTTTTTGTGGGTTGGGGGGGTTAAACGGGAATGATATAAGCAATGACCTAGAAGTATTTATTTTGTCACTGGACACTAATAAATTTGTTTGGCTGTTGTAAGAATCAGCCCATGTTATGTCTTCTACATGTTTTGGTGGGTCGTCTGTTGCCCTCACAAGCTTGTCAAGATTGATATATCCTCCCCAAGTTTGTATTACACAGTTCTTGAATGTAACCCTGACATTCACTCATGATTGTATTCTATGCATGCTATTTGTGCACTTGTCATTATGCACAAAATCACAATTCTTCTCTTTGGCCTCACTAGAGAAGCTATTCACAACCACCGGGTGGTTGCCATCTTCTCTCTTTGCACCAGGTGGCTCCATCTTCCCTATTTTATCTTGCATGATACTGAATGTTATGTCTGGTTACCAGAAGCAGTTATAACTTATAAGTGCAAACAATTGGTTTGCATTTTCTTGGCTCATGGGGTCATGTTAAGGTACGATTCAGCTATGAAACCATGGCGAGTTGGATTGAAATGAATGAGGAACAAGGCTTTAAAACTAGGAAACAGCTGCCAGATTGGATCGAAATTTTGCAGAATTAGTTCCAGTACCCTAAAACTGGGAAGTCACTGATGCTGGTCTTTCTTGGCATGAACTGACCGATTCTCGAAATAATGGTGCAAGGTTTCTAGACTTCTAGTAGATTCTGTTGTGCATGTATTAACTATGAACCCTGTTCCTAATTGGGAGTCTAGTTTCAAAAATTTCTTAAGAAGGAAGATTTTGTTTTTATATTGGACATGTGTTGAACACCCAACTACGTAGATTGAAATGTTTCTGTTCTACAGACTCATGGTTTGTATATTTTGGAGAGTATGATAGATGCCTACGCGATTGGTGCATAATATCAACAATGGTTTTAGGTTTTCAGCTTTTTGCGTGTAGGCATTGGATTAATGTTTTGGTCCATTCAAACCATAATTCAGATCGGTTATTTACCTAGACTGAATCCAATATCAATTTCTAGGTATAACTAGGGTGATTAGAGTTTGGATCACCTCCTCGTTAGGGAAGCACATACAGATCTCTAGACGTTTCTTTACCATACCTAAGTATTGATAAAATAATTTACAGATCTCTCTAGATGTTTCTTTACCAGATCTCTAGACGTTTCTTTACCATATCTAAGTATTGATAAAATAATTTAGACGTAAGATTTTTAGGAAGTCTCATATGCGTTGCATGCTTGATTTTATTCCCTTTTAATATAATTCAATTCTTCCATTTGTTTTCTTCAATTTTGTTCCGAATGTCTGACTAATATTCATGAATCTGGTGGTATATTTTTGATTGTATAGCAATGGGAATGCATTTTAGATCCAGGAATTGAAGAATGAGAAGTTGGCCGGTTGTGCTGGAGTCGTCTGGCGTCTTCACTATTGTCAATGGAAGTCTCCAGCATCCAATCTCACACGACCTTAGGAGAAGGGTCAGGCCATGTATGGATTTCCCGAAAGCAAAAAATCAATAAATTATTAGATAATATGAAATCGAGAGAAACGGATAAAAATTGAGAGTTATATGGGAGAGAGAATTGACGAGCCTTAAGGCTTCTTAGTAGGAGGTGGCGCAGGCGCTGCCGGAATGGCTTCTCATTCATTCTTCGTTTCCTCTCTCTTCCATTGTTCTTCCCCTGCAAACAACCCAACCTCATCAGCCCCAACTTTGTTCTCTCTCACACCAACTAGAAAGACAAAAATTCAGCTCTCTCTTCTCAAATCCAATACTTCTGTCCTCCACAACCATCATCGTTTCTTCTCCTCCTCCGTTGTCTCTGTACACCTCAACAGATGTCGTAGAGGAACCCATTTATTAGCTGCCACCAATTCCCACACAAATCCACCCTCCTCACGCTACTCCTGCTTCAACAAGCGCTTTCAAGCCCTCAGCAATTCTTCTCCTTTCTCGTCTGCTTTAGAATCTCTGTTCGTCTTCTGCACTTCCCTCGCCCTTTCCTTCTCTCTCTCCTTTGCTGATGTGGATGCTGCGTCCGCCTTTGTCGTCACTCCTCCTAGGAAGTTGCAGTCAGATGAGCTTGCTACTGTCCAGCTTTTCCAGCAGAACACTCCCTCTGTTGTCT
Source organism: Hakea prostrata (assembly GCF_041222555.1). Lineage (NCBI taxonomy): Eukaryota > Viridiplantae > Streptophyta > Magnoliopsida > Proteales > Proteaceae > Hakea > Hakea prostrata. The sequence goes on from NC_142607.1 coordinate 12,852,592, forward strand.
ACATCACTAACCTCGCCTCCAGGTACCCTTCCGCTTTCTTTGCTGTATCTTTGCAACACTCAATTTACTTTTGTTTGTTGTTTGCATTCTGAGTTTCATGAATTGGATGTGTAATTAGGCAGGACGCGTTTACGTTGGATTTGTTGGAGGTGCCCCAAGGCTCTGGCTCGGGTTTTGTCTGGGATAAGAATGGCCACATTGTTACTAATTATCATGTGATTCGTGGTGCGTCCGATCTCAGGTTCGTTTTTTTTAGTGGTGATCCCTCTTGAATTTCTCTGCATTTCCTTCTCTGCTTTCGCCATTTCTTTTTTGGGAATATCCACTTCTTTAAGTATCTTAGTGGGTGGGCTTCTGAAATGTTTGGAAGGAACCTATTTGTTCAGTCTGTGAATCTAGCTCAGAATTTTACATGGAGTTCTGTTGTTGTTGATTATACTCAACGGTAACGCACTATAGGTACTGTTTGCCTGTGCCATCCGATGTGGGCATCTCTGAGCTGCCAGTTGTGTGGTACCATTTCCATGTCCGTAACACATGCATCTATTTCATTTTATGAATTTGGATTGCTAAAAGGCCTTGAAGTCATGTTGGGTGTCTTGCTCTTAGTCAGTCCTCTAGGCTAAACATCCTTCGCAAAAACTGAAAAAGAGAGGAACAATATATATGCAACAGTATTGCTAACTTTCCAACAGTATTGCTAACTTTCCATGGAAAGAAGACGGTTAGGTACTTATGTTGCCATAAGCAAGTTTTATTTATTTATTATTTTTTTAAAATACTCATCCATTTTGGGGTTTGCAGTATTGTGGACCAGGAGTACAGGTCCACCATTTGTGCGTCAATAATCTTGGCACTAGGAAGACTTTCTGGTGATATTTCATGCGGGGTTTCTGGACTTTCTTCTTGGATGGAATGCAGTATTACTGAATATGTTGCAAAGATTAAAGGTTGCAATTCCGTACTGTTGCCTTGGAAGTCAGCAGTTCTTCACACTGACAATCTCACCTTACAGATGGTGGAATGGGAATATTAATTGAGATGACGATGTCTCCCTCACATCCAGGCAGAGCCAACAGGCCCCTATATTCTTGTAGAAGAGAAATCCATGGTTTGTAGGAACAACAACAAACTTAGTCTTATCCCAACTTAATGGGGTTGAGACTCCTTTCCAACAAAATTAAGGAAGGAAAACCAAGGTCTAACCATAAAAAGGGAATGGAGAGCTGGTGAGAAGAGGGATGGGAAATGAGGAGAGCAATGAAAACTGGAAAAAATGAGAAATGCAAGATGGTAGTAAGAGGAGATACTTCAAGTTAGCTCTGTTAACTTTGTTGTTGCTGTATGAATGACTAGCCAACTATTTCTGCATTGTGATGCTTCTGCAATGGTATAGAACTATTGTAGGATTTATTTGCTGCTGAATGAATGTCACTTCTTTTTAATATAGTTTCTACACCCTAGGCAATTCTGTACATCAATCCTAGAAGTTATACTCTTTGGAATTTGATTCTCGATAGGAAAGGCCTGCACCGCCAGTCAACAATGTACTTTCCTGGTTCCCTTTTTTGTCTGGGCCAAATTGTTTGCCCATGACATATATGCATTTTGTCCCAAGACATAGAAGGATAATTTAACAGGAGACCTAATAAGCTACATTAAGTTTGTGTCTTGGTTAGAATTTGGAAAGATTGAATTAGTTAAAATCCTTCCATTTAATTTGCTTCTTCTGTGAGAATGAGAATTGGTATTACTTCGTCTTTTCTGTTGATTTTGATGAATATGGTGTACAAAATACCGATATGTAATTGGACTTGGACTTTAGCTTGTACTTTGTCTTTGCTTGTCTTCAAGAGTGTTTATTTCTGGATGTACTTGCAATTTTTATTTTCATGTATTTCAGTTTTTCTGGGGAAATTTAATGATCTTCCTATGATGCACCAGATAATCTGTTCCCACAAGTTGTGCTATTCAATCTTCTAACCATAATCTTCTTAAACTTGAAGTTTTCCTAAGAAAATTTAGTCAGCATTGAAATCAATGTCACTTTGCACAGGGTTACTCTTGCTGACCAAACAACACTTGAGGCGAAAGTTGTAGGCTTTGACCAAGATAAGGATGTTGCTGTTTTGCATGTTGATGCACCAAAAGATAAACTGAGACCCATACCTGTTGGTGTCTCTGCAGACTTGCTTGTTGGTCAGAAAGTTTATGCTATTGGAAATCCTGTAAGTTGGTTTTTTCCCATGCTTTCATAATGCTTTCGATGTCTGTTGCTTTCTGTCTTCATTATTGGGTCCAATTGCGTCATTGTTAGTTGAAGCAATCAATTTTAAATGTGGTCCATTTCCTTGCGTGCAAGGCGATCTTGGTCATGGATTAAGTGGTGGCCTGGCCAACCCGGAGGGAGACAGAAAGATTTAGACACTTGGCAGTTCAAGAATATTCAACGTATTCCTGATTTCTCTCCTACTTTAGTTTCTTCCTGATTTCTTTGGATGCAGTGAGCAGTTAGAAAACCTGCGGATAATGTCCAATTATGTAGACAATTTAAAAAGAAAAAGAAATTAGGATTGTTCATCATGATCAGAGATTGGGTTCCGCTGTCAAACTGCTTGAAAGAGAATCATTCCCCTGACCATAACTCAAAAGCTTAACCTTTCAGTCAAGGTATGCTGATTTCACTACTATACATAGGTAATGACCAGACATCCAGGAGTCTGCAAAAATTGGCCCTTTTGATTCTTAAGAAAAACAATTCTTAATATCGTTCCAGCAATTTTAGATACGATTGGTGAAAATTATGAGGAATGGCATGCATGGTTTAGGACTAATTACAGGTATGGCTTTGTACAGAACTGAATGGAGGAACAGAGATCCATGTGGTAGACCCCTTTTAGTTGGGATAAGGCTGAGTAGAGTTGAGTTGAATTGTTGCTCTAATTGCAATTTTAGCTACTCCAATTAGTGCTTCACCTCTTTCCTAGATAAAAATACCAATACTGTAATAACCCAAATCAGGATTTGTAGTCTACCGTGAGTACATAACCCTTTTTCTAATCCTTAGACAAACAAAAAGTACCAATTCGATTAAGGAGAGAATTCCCCACAGTGCCAGAGTGGGGAAATCGGCCGTGGCATTCCAGTTGCAGATGGGAATGATACCCTTCACATGGAAAGAGGAGAGAAAATAAAATATAAAAACCAAGTGTAAGGTGTATGGTATATTGGCTGCATCAGAGACTTTTCCCCTTTGGTTAATAAAAGCAAAACAAGTTTTTAACAATTATAAAGGTGGTTGTAAGTCGTAACCTGTCAAATGTAGATTGGATCCACAATATCATGCTTTGATGTGTTTGGAACTTTGGATCCATAAGGTCTTTTTGGGAAGTCAAGTGAAATAAGCTTTTAACTTACCACATCACATCTTGCTTTCATGAATAAGCTTTTTGACCATCCAGAATTAACCCTGAAGAAGAGTGATCAAAATAACTAATTTCATATAATGACAACAGAAGTCCTGTGGTTTATCAAACCATGGCAATACTTCTCTAGGATGCTCAAAACATTTTTCTTTTCTGAAACTTGGATATGGGAGTTGTAAACCATTTGGCATTCTTGCTCGTCTTTCTTCCATGGTTTGATAAAGCAAGCTATTCCTGATCTAGGAAGGCCAGTGGGAGATCAGCTTGCTCTAGGATCTCTGGTATAGGGATAGGTCCATGTTTTAGAGAAAAAGAACTCAAGTTAAACAATTATGATCAGCATGAAATCCCAGTATACCAGTCAAACAGTCAATACAATCAAGTCTGCAAATATAGTCTAATGGACAGAATTGAGGTAATAAGAGAATCCTTCAGAGGCTGAGATTCTTAAAACCCATAAAACAGACATTTTGATAGAAGAATCCCATAGGCAGAAACTGAAACTGAAACTGATCTCAGCTGTGGGAAAGAAAGAAATGAGAGGGACAGATCTGATCAGGATTCCCACTTGATCTGGGTTGGAAGAACCATCAGTACCCCGATCTTGGAATCACTACCGGGGGTCTTACTGAATTAACATAGCAGGTTGCATTTGGAATCATAATAGAAATGCTGGCTTTCATTCTTCAAATTCATGTGCAGGGCTATAGCCCCTTATATAAGATCAAAAACCATAACTCAGACTCAGCCTAAAAGGCTTCCAGACAATAAATTTTATCTGGGAAATGGACTCAACGGACCAGGATGATCTTAAGTAAACAATTTGAAAGTTGAAACAAGGGTGAAATCAGAGGAACCTAATCTTGGAAAATGCCTTAACTGATTAGGATGCTATGAAGAAAACAGCTTGAAACAAGATAGACTCAAAGAATCTAATCCAGCTAAATTAAACCACTTTAAGATTTAAAACTAAAGAGGTATGATTTTAACTAGATCCTTCAATCTGATTAATAATAAATCCTCTACTCATTCCTTCTATTCATGTTTTAGTTAAAATAGCATTTTTGCAATATAAACCCCTTTGACCTAAGGTCCAGGTGCATGAATTGTGATTCCTTGGTATTATAGAGCTTTTTGAGTTGGACTTATTTGCCTTCTAGTGTCAGATTCCTTGTTTGGGGCATCTGACCTCATAATCTTAATAGAATCTTCTTATATTAGAGGGGCTGGGGCTTGGAAGAGAGAAATATAGCTAATGATCACCCTGCGTTGGCTGATTGAGCTTCTAATCAAATGTAAGATTGAGAGTTTTAATGCCACTGATGTTATTCATAATGAGTTCAGGAAATGATCCTGTGATTTTGGTTTGTGTTTAGATATTATATCTAGTTAGCAGAATGGAAATGAAACGAAGTGTGACCCAGAAATCCAAAATTGAGAAATGTTGTGAAACGAAAACATGGTCCTCCAACGGAATTCTACCATTTTTATAAAGATCCAGGTACAGGCAACAGCTGTGTTATTTGGCATGATAAGGGCATTTAGGATTCTTCTTCACATGTTAACAATGTATGTGACATGCTGCATTGTTACTGGCATGTGGTGATTAATAGGCAAGGGTTCTTGCACAGTGGGCAATTCAAGATAAAGAAGTTAGTCCAAAAGTATAGGGTTATATTAGCATCTTGGAAAATTGACTCTTTAACAGGTAAGAGTCTAGAATGTACAATAGTTATGAGGAGAAGAAGAAACATTACCAGTATATGGGGTTTAAAATAAACAGTTTGTCAAATGATTAACAATATAAAAAGCATGTTCATCTCCCCCATCTGCTAAGCATCCAACATATGACTTCAAAAACAGGACAAAGTCATGTTTTATTTTTTTTCTAGAAGTTTGTTATATACTGTGATTGCAGAATTCCTTAATATTTATATTTCTAGGAGAGGATTGACCTTTCTGTGTGTTTTGCAGTTTGGGCTTGACCATACACTTACAACTGGTGTTATCAGGTGGGCGAGGCTCTGCATTTCATGTCCATTTCTGCTTTTAATCTTTTCCTTTATCGTCTTTCCCTCCTCTCTTTTTAGTTTGTTAACAATGTAGATGCTGTTCTCTTTGTTTTATTTTGCTGCCTTTATCGCTTTCCACCTTCCCACCCGTTTGCTTCTACTCTGTTTAGAAGGCTGATCTTTCAATTGATACAATATTTTTATGTTCTGTATAGTGGACTTCGTAGGGAAATCAGTTCTGCTGCTACAGGTCGTCCAATTCAGGATGTTATACAGACTGATGCAGCCATAAACCCTGGTAACAGTGGAGGACCACTTCTTGATAGTTCTGGCAGCCTAATCGGGATAAATACTGCTATATATTCTCCATCAGGTGCATCTACTGGTGTTGGATTTTCAATTCCAGTTGACACTGTGGGTTACTATCTCTGCCTTCTTTTTCATACTTTCAGTTTATTAAAGGAAAATATTGTTTTAGTTATTGCATGATCTTATTTTGCAGCTCTTTTTTTGTTTTGTTTTTTTTTTTTTGTTTTGGGGGGGGGGGTGCTTGCAGAACAAGTGTGGGCCCAAGGAGAGTGAAACTCATGACCTGTTGATTGTGAGTTGTTGGTCCTTGACAACCAAGCTACCCGTGGGGCAGCAGAAAGTTATGCCGTAAAATCTTATTTTGCGGCATTTGTTTTTGTGGGAAGGTCCCAAGGGGAGTGGAATTCATGACCTCTTGATTGTGAGTTGTTGGTCCTTCTCACCCGAGCTTATCCCTTGGGGCTCCTTATTTGCAGCTTTTGTATACATTTTCTGTTGAGAAATAAAATAAAATAAAATAAAATAAAAAATCCTCACCCTTACTATGTGTGAATAATCTGCACTTCCATTCACTTCTTCAGGTCGGTGGTATTGTCGATCAGCTGGTAAAATATGGGAAGGTTACTAGACCTATTTTAGGAATCAAGTTTGCACCTGATCAGTCTGTGGAACAACTTGGTCTTAGTGGGGTTCTTGTTTTAGATGCACCGGCAAATGGTCCAGCTGGCAAAGCGGTATATACAAATTCCTTTTCATTACTAGCTTTGAATATTTATAGCACGGTTCTTGTGCAAGTGTAACTTACTAAAGTCCATTTTGCAGGGTCTAAAATCAACCAAAAGAGATGGCTATGGCAGACTTATTTTGGGTGACATCATAACATCTGTAAATGGGAAAAAAGTCAGCAGTGGGAGTGACTTGTACAGAATCCTTGACCAATGTAAAGTTGGTGAGAATGTAAGATTCTGGCTTCATTTTTTGAACTGGTATCTCTTGTTTTCTTTGCATAGCGAACTGCAAGAGAAGGAAATTGGTAAAATTTTGAGGCTTTATTTTTTTTTTTCCACTAATTAATATGTGCAGTAACTAGGGTTTAGATAGATGATTCAATGTGAAGTACTACTAAACTGGTAGAAGATTCTTACGTAATGCTGCCAGAAGTTTCCATGCCGGGATATGGTAGTCATTGTACAAAATTTGACTCGGTGTGGTAAAACTTAGCAGTCCAGGGAAATTTGAGGTCTCTTTGTGTACTTCTAATATCTAAATGTGGTCCTGGACTACATTGCTAAAATGAGGCACCACCGGAGATGAGGTAGGGGAAGGAAGGAAGGGTGCCATTCGTTTTGGTGCAAGTTGAAGACTGGAGATTTGAGCACTGATCTCCAGGGTCCTGGTTCCTAGCAATAACATGCAAAGGAACCAAACTCAAGTAAGCGGCTTGTGTTCTTCTGACTTAAGCATGAAGGTGACCTTCTAATTCAAGCATTCCATGAGGTTATACCTCGCTAAAAGTTATGCAGACACAACCATCCTATGGTGATGCCAAGGTTGTGATCTGTTTTGGAAGGTGCTGCCATTGGCACCAGTGAAGCAAGTTCTTGACCCATTATATCATCCAAAGAAACTGAAAATATTTCTGAAAGTAGCTTTTATTTTGCTCCTTCCTGGAGATGATCTCAATTTTTTGGTTTAAAGAGAAAACATTGACTTCCCATGACCAATCAAGAAAGAAAAATCCAATCTTGCTGAGCTGATTTCTTGCCTTTTGGACTTGAAGTAGTTCCTAAAGTGCCATCTGCCTTTATGGAACCATGAGAATGTTGCTTAATGAAATGTACAAATTTCTTTTCTGTCAGATTTGTTTCTTTCTACCATGTCCCATGTCATTGACTCACCCAATTTTTTTTCTTCTTGCAATTCAGATCATGGTGGAGGTGTTGCGTGGTGACCACTTAGAGAAAATACCTGTAATCCTTGAACCAAAGCCTGATGAGACATAATTATCAGTGTGGGAATTTCATCATGATTTTGGAGGATGTCTTAAAGCTGATCTTCCATGTAGGATATACAAAGTTAGGTGTTGATTGCCTTGTGCATCTAGTCCATATTGAAGCTATTGTTGTACATATCTCTCTTATAATGTTAATATCACCGGACTTGTTGCATTTACACTACCATTGCTTAGAACATAATTGAACCAAATCGAATTGAAACCAAACTAAACCTATTGTCACCCTTTGTTATGGTAAAAGTATATTTATGCAAATTACAAGATTCAATTAGTTCTATTATTAGGGGGGGAAAAGGGTCTCATTAGTAAATTCCAAAAAAATTCAGGGTGTTAGTAACTTTTCCTTTTCTGTATGAATATCAGAGTGTAACCAATATTTATCAAGATGAAAAAATTCTCCCTGAAAAGATAATGAGAAAAGAAAGAAGCTTGTTTTCAAACGGGTTTGATAATTTATCATTCACAGCTTTCTGAGATAATTAACTACTTCTTAGACATCCTAATCTAGATTAAATTCTCCCTTATTTTTCTTGCAAAATGGTTGACACCCCTAGCCAGCACATGAATTTGTAAGTTATCCTGTTGCTAATCCTGTGGTTGCCAATTAATGATGAAATATCCTTATATCTTTGTTTTGGAACTCAGGTGAATGCTGACTTTGCCTCTTCTGTAATCCTAGTTGCAAATGCAATCATGAATTCAGAGTCTCTCAGTGGCACGAAACAAAAAATTCATGGTGGAGTTGATCACTGTTGTCCTTGTGGCATCTGGGTTTGTACGCTTGTTTGGTCTCCTTGGTATTGCAACCTCTCAGTTCATGCAATTTTGCATTTTCGTATTGCTGAGTTAATCTTTGCCCATTATTTATATTTGCATCTATTACTTTTAGGCCACATTGGTTATCCAGTTTACAACCAAAATCATAGGGTTACAGATTCTGGTGTTCTTCATAGTAATTTAATTTCTTCAATATAGTAAAATTATAGTAATAATTTAATTTGTTTTGGTGGCATCTGATCTATGACTGGGTGATTTAGGAGTTCGACTAGAGTTTGTTTCTTTCATTAGAGAAGGAGCAAGGTTGTGCTATTTTACTAGGGTCAATTACCATTTACCAGGTCACAGCCCGGATCTATCATGGGTAAATGATTTGCTGGGGACCAGAAAGTTTACCTTTTCTTGTGTTGCTGGCAAGGCTGTACTAATTTAAAAAAAGAAAATTTTCCTCCTCAAGCCTTAATTATCATTTACTGGATATTGTTTACAATAAAAATATATTTTGGAGTAGGGTTTTCTTTCCTGTGATTGTGTATATTGATTACTGAAGTCTCTATCCTTTTTTTTTTCTTCTGTTGTTGAAATGTATATTGAAGTATCAATGAGTCAGTGTTTTACAATGTGCCTCATGGCAGATGGGTTAGTCCATGAACCTCTTCTCATTTGCATCTTAAGTGAATTTCTGTGTTGGTCCATGCTTGTGAATTGAACTTTGGCAGTTTTGGTTTCATACTGATCTTTCAGTTCTGGATCCCTAATACTGTTCAGTCTCTTATAATACTTATAATACTGTTAACTTCAGCAACAGGGCAGAATAATTTAGGGTTTCAAAGAAGATATGCCATGGCTCGCCTTGTTTGTGGTCCTAAATTTTGAGTGTGGATCATCTCCCTTGACCGCACTGATGGCTTTACAACCACAAACTACGTGGGACTTACAAGTAAAAAATAATAAAATATTGGAAAGGCGGTAGCTGAATGAACGTGTGAATATGTTTAACTGAACGGCTTTAAATTTTTACCGTCAGATCTGTTGACTAAATTTGAATCATTCAATAAAATTTTTATTTTTCTTTTCATTATTTATGGGTTAGATAAGATAACCTTGTATCACTGATTAAATTAAAAAAAAATAAATAAATAAAGAAAAAAAAAAAAAAAGGAGAAGAAAACAATGGCAGTTAAAGTAACGTTACTTCTTCTTTCTTTGTTCCTTCTATTTCTTCCTCTGTTCTCTCTTCATCGGTTTCACTGAAAACTCTTTCATTTGCATTCATCAAGTTTGTACCCTTTGATTGCAGTTGTTCTTTTGTTGTCGTCTTGAAGAAATGAAAAAAAAAATTTTGTCTTCCTTGAAATCTCATGACTCTTTTCTTATTTTTAATTCCGTCTCGAATGATACAAACAAGAAATTCCCACATATTTATGTTCTGTGAATCTTCTACAAAATCCAAAATTTTTCCTCTAAGTCTCTCCAGAAAATTAGTTCTGTTGAACCTGTAGAAAAATTATATTAGAGAAGGAATTGAGGAAAAAGAAAGAGATGTTACTGCCAACGAGAATCGACAACAGTGATATTAAGTTAAATTTATCTAACCCATAAATAATGGGAGAAAAAATATAAATTTTATTGAATGATTTAGATTTAATTTAACAAATTTGATGGTGAATGTTTAGAATCGTTCAGTTAAGCTATTGACACATCCGATCAAATATACTTTACTTAAAATATTTTATAAAATTCCTATCATTCTAATTATGTGGGTCCTTGTAATTTGTGTCAATAATCTTTGGGAGATGATCCAACTCTCAAATTCAACCACTTTTTTTTTGAGGTCCAGGATACGATTAGCATGACCACTCTTGAGGAATGAGCCCTGGACTTTGGATTACGTGCCTGTTTTCCTCCCCACCCCACACAAAGTCAAATACAAATTTGGATAATTGCTAGAAGTCAACAAGTCTTTTTCATTCATTGTTGAGGCAACCCTGTGGTTAAAAGAAGTAAAGAACAGAGTCACAGGATCACAATTCACATGGAGAAAACCAACATTTTGGGACCTTTGAGAGGTAAATAGTGTGACAACAAAGCGTGGCACAGGTGAACTTATTAATTGCTCCTAGTGGTATGTCCCAGTCCTGTTCTCTCTTTTCTACCGTACATGTGGGGCCGAGCATTTAAAAAAATTAAAAAAAATTTAGAGATAATTACTATTGTTTTTAATATATTTTGAAATTATTGTTCCAATCTTTTATTTTTATATATATATATATATTTGTGGATATGAGGTTTATCCGGGCCAACTTGTGCGGATTTTTATCCGCTCCAGTATTGACACTCTCCCATTTCCTCCAGTTCACCGTTAGATATTACACACTTCGATCCATTCCAATCGGATGAACTAAAATTCATCAAAAAAAAAATACACCTTCCTAATCCCCAAATCTCTCTCTTCTCCTTCACCATCTCCATCTTCGGGCCAGCCAACAACGACCTCAACGGGGAAGGTTTGGTGGCAGACTACCACGTCTTACCGGCGGCCTCAGTCGGGGCTTTCGGATGGGATTATAGATCCGGGACTGAATATACTGGCGGCATGGCCAGAGGGGATGGGGTCGTTGGGTTTACCGTCGGACAAGCGGAATACGGAGCTCAACATCTTGTCAGGGAGTCCATGGCTTGCCCGCATGTATCTGGGTTGGCGGGGCTGCTGAAAGCAACTCACCCGAAACAGAGTCCAGCGGCCATACGATCGGCGGCTAATGATGACGGCTTATGTGGTAGACAATGGCGGTGGAATGATGCTGGGTGAAACCTGGGGAAATACGTCAACGGTAATGGATTACGGAGCAGGGCATGTGAATCTGCCGTTTTAGAGTTTCAGAGTTCTTTCTCCATCTCCTCTTTTCAGCTTTCTCGTCTTTCTTCTCCTCCTTCCCTGCAAACAAGTTTGATACATTTAATGGATACCTAGGATATAAAATAGAGTCTTAGATTAAACCCACGACAGAACGGAACTTAATTAGAGCTCAAAGAACTCTCTGCTAACAGAGATATACCCACTATCTCAAATGGAGTTTCCCAGTTACTAAAGGGGGAAAAAACCCAAAAAAAAAGGCAAAGGAAAAATGCAAGTTGGTTTTGGGTTCCCTATGAAGCTACTGTGTCTGCAAAACAAGCAAGCATGGAGGTTCTGATTGAGAAGATGAGAAGATTTTCAAAAGGTATGGAGAACCACATCGAAGGTTGGTAGAGAAGATCCAAGAAGGATTATTCATTTTTTTATCAGGACGGTGAAAAACGTGGTAGTCTACCTCCAAACATTTCCCGTCGCTGTCGCCATTGGCCGACCTGGAGACGGTGAAGGAGAGGAGAGAGATGATGAATTTTGATTCATTCGATTGGAATAATCAGCGTGTCTAACATCTAACGGAGGAAAAGGGAGGCTCTCAGTAATGGGGCGGATAAAAATCCAACTTGCGCGCACCACGATTACATCCTCAAGGGACCTTTAACCGCTTTACTAAACCATCATTAGCTTTTTTGGTATTTGAAGTTCATCAAGTTGGCTTTTTCGCTACTCGATTACATCCTCAGGGGGGAGCTTTTGTCGTCCACAAGGGTCGAAACCATGACCTCTCCACTGAGAAATATGGATCTTACCATTCTACCAACCTTGCTTTGACTAATCTTAAACTTTTTTTGTAATTACTGATGCCTCCTTGCCGTTAAGCTCCGTTAGTTACGTGATGACTGATGATGTTGCATTTTTTATTTATCTAAAAATTTAAAAATAATCTAAAAATTTTACCTACTTACATTTTATATTAAATTATATTATAATTTTGAATAATTAGAAAAAAATTATCATAATTAAACAATTTTATTCTCCAATCAAAATAAAGAGAACAAAGAAAAAAAAACTCATTTTCAAAATAAAAAAAATAAAAAGTGGTAATTCTTTATATTTTATTTATTTACTTTTTAATTTGACATTATAAAATTTAGGAAGTTCTTATTATTGTTTGTGTGAATTCAAAATGATAAGAATACAAGTGTGATATTGGTATTTTATATACTTTTTATTTATTAAGCGGAAAAAATAGGCTCTTTTTGGTTTTTTAATTTTAGAAGAGCAAAATAGATATTAAATATTCAACTATAATTGTCCATTAATATGTTAGAATTGAGGAGGACAAAAACAATTTTAAAAAGAATAAGTTCCTTTTAGTGATTAAGTAACAACACAAGACCACAATAGTAATTATCTCAAAAAATTGTTATACGTCTAAAATGGGGCTTGTATTAGGGGTGTAAATGGATAACCGAAATCTGCTTTTGAATTCGCATCCGCATTCGTTAAGGGGTATCCGAATCCGTCCGATTATTAATAGGATGCGGATATGGTATACACCTTTCTTACCGAATATTATCCGTCCGATAAAATTATCCGATTAAGTTACTTATTTAGACTTATTATTCTTATTTTTATAATTTTTGCCTATAATATGTGATTATTTTTCTAGATTTTCTACTAAAATAGCTTACCAAAGTTGTTAAATTCTTAAATTTCAAACCTAGCCCTCACAAATAAAAAGGTAAAGATATAAACAGGTAGTTGAAAACTTGTATTCAATCTATATTCATGTCTGTTTAGAAGAATCTACTTAAGAAAATAACTATCCGATTATCATCCGAATCGGACAGAATCCGTCCAAAAACCGATAGAATATTATCCGAATCCGTCTGAATATAATAGAATGCGGATATGGATATACCACTATCCGATCCGAATCCGATCCGTTTACACCCCTAGCTTGTATGTTGTGTGTCTAATGAAATCCATTATAATAGTGTAAGGGCAATAGATTGGGCAACTTTGGAGTTTTTATTTTTTTGGTATAAAGGGTTTTATTAAGCCGGGGATGAAGATATTAATATGCCTCAGTAAGAGTTGAATTTACGACCTCTTCACTAAGAGGTGTTGGTTTCATCCACTAGAATAGCTCTCTGTTGACAACTTTGGAGTTTTTATTACATTGATCAAATACATAACATTTGGTATTACAGTTGATAATCAGGGTGTTTATCAGGTGGTAACACCCTTGTAATTTGATAGTATCTAAGAGGAGAGGATGCAAATTATGTGAGCATTGAGGCCCAAGGCCAGTTTCTGACGTGTGTTTCCAGTCCCCAGGGCCACATGCCACCATTGATGCATTTTTGTGAAAAAGAACAGAAGAAAAGACCATTGCCCAAGCAAGCATTAAATGCTGGGCGATCGCTATCATCACGACTGATTCTGCAATGAAACAAAACACGCAGAAGCCCACACACACACAAAAACACAAACACCTAGTGGGTGTCACAAGAGTTTTCCTATCTTCTGTCTCTCTTTAACTCATTTAATGCTCTTTTTGTTTCCCTCTGAAAATTTCTTGGCTTTCATGGTTTCACACAGTAACTCATTTGGCCTACAATGAATTGACAGCTTTCTAATTTTGTTATTAGTCTTCCATCCATGAGCTGATGACCCATTGGCTGTTTGCCATGTCTCAGTACATCTAAAGTCTCTCCACTGACCAACAAACCCATCTGGGTATTCATCAACTTTGGTCACATGGAGTCATGGAGTACTGAAAGAAAGAAGAAGAGGTTGACAAGTGATAAGGGACTTCCTAGTTACAAAATCTGAAAAGGCTACCTTTGGTTTTGTGTTGTAACTTCCAACACAGAGAGAGAGAAAAGATACCTCTAGGATCCAAGGAAAGGAAGGAAGGCTCAGGAATGCCTTCTTGACTTTTTAAAAACAAGGGTTGATTTCAGATAATCATTGTATAAGTTCCTGCTGGTTCAGTTAGATTTACAGTTCCATTCACGGGGAAGCTTTATTCATTAAACGGTTCTACAGCTTTCTCTCTCTGTCTCTCTCATACATGGCCGCCCGTGATAAGGTGTATCCTTCTTGGTATGCATATAGATTTATACAGAAACAGTGTTTCTGTCTAATTCCCAAGGACAAGGGATATTTATGGAGGTGCATTTCGTTTTCGTCGTCTCTATTGTCTTTAAATCTTGAAGAAAAAGGTCCACAACAAACTTTTTTTCTGATATAGGATTTGGTTCACCTAAGGTGAGGGTTGCATCAAACATCTTTATGACTTTGTGCTAGAGTTTGTCATGTGGATGTGTGCCATTTGAAATGCATGGTTTGAGTTTGGAATGCATTTGGTAACATTTGTGGTGAACAATTTTGGTGTTCTTTTATTTTCAGATAATAGAAAAAAGGGTTGTAGGCGTTTGTCAAAATTGTTCGTTCTTTGTTCTTAAACAACGAACCTGTGAGAAAACTGATTTGAAGAATAGTTTTTGCAAAACATATAAGACATATTATGTTGACTGAATTGAAACTTGATGAAATGGTGTAGATGATGAAATTCATTCAGAATTAATTCCCAAGGACAAGGGATATTTAGGGATTACATTTAGTTTTCGTTGGCTCTATTGTCTTAAATCTTCAAAGAGAAAGGTCCACAACAAACTTCTGTTCCGGTATAGGTATATATAGGATTTGGTTTAGCTACGGTGAGGGTTGTATTTAATATCTTTTATGACTTGGTGCTAAAGTTTGTCATGTGGATGTGTGTCATTTGAACTGCATGGATTGAGGTAGGAATGTATTTGGTAACATTTCCGATGAATAATTTTGGTGTTCTTTTATTTTCGAAGAATAGAGAAAAAATGGTAGGTGTTTGTCAAAATTGTTCATTCTTTTGTTTTTAAATTGATATGAAGAATAGGTTTTGCAAAACATATAGGACACATTATGTCGAGTGAATTGAAACTTGATGAAATGATGTAGATGATGAAATTCACTCAAAATTATTCGCCCCCCCCTCAATCCCTACTAGCAAACTCCTTTACGTTGTTCTCTTCTCTATTGTCCTTGCTTGAAAAGAAATATGTCATTATATTAGTTAGTTCCAAACACTAAAAAATAGAGTTGAATTATTTACCCCTTTAAGACAAATTCTAGAATCCAACTCAACACACAATTAAAGCACTCTGCTATCCCCACATATCACCACAAAAACAAAGGGAGGGGGGGTTATGAATCTGAAAGAGTTGCCAAGCGACTCCCAAGGTTACTCTTTGATTTTGCACGGAACGGTGGTGGAGGGGACCAAAATGCCAGGGGAGGGGTAATGGGGTTTTCGACGAGTTACTGGTCTCTTCACCCACCCAAGAGTTGTGTATACATTGAGTGAGGGCACTTTGATAATTTACGAGCGTGAGAGATATTGTTGTACATTAACAATTAAAGTTTGAAAAGTCAACATTCGAAAGGTTAAAATCAAATAGTTGATATTTTTCAAAATGCCTAGTGTGGGCACTTTGAAAATTTTCCTATTTTATGTGGACAGTCAAGAAATATGGTCCATGGATGCCATGAAAAAAAACTCCAAAATTTTTTCATTGAAAAATTGAAGTTCTCTATGAATGTGGGATTCAACTTTTTGTGTCTGGTAGGTGGAGTAGTTACCCTAGACAACCACAGAACCTCATTTATTGACGTACACTCCATTAATTAATTAACACAATAACTGTAATATCACCGTTTTTGTTGTTGGAGTCAAAACCAGCTACAAATTGCCCTTCAGAATAAGAAGTGAATGAATAGATTCTTACCCCCAACATACTAGGAAGGTTGGGTTCTGTTCTTTTTACTGCTCAGAACTCAAAGGACTCAAAGGTGACGAATGAGTAGTGATTGATAGAGACTGCAGAGACTATAAAAGAAGGCATGAGTTGATTGGAGCAGGAAGTGATTCGTTGAGACACCATTAATGGCTAATCGTCAAGCGAATACGATTGGGTTTGATTGATGATGACGTTCGATGCGTGCATGGGCAATCAACAAAATCAACTAAACTTATTCATGCAGGGCAGAAACTATTAAATCTTTACCATAAACTATTCTCCAATGCCTATATCTTACTCTTACTCACTCAGCTTGAAAAGTGCATTCTGAGCAACTCAAAACTGAAAGAGTGTAAATCATGAGGCTCTAGGTATATCTTGAAAGAATCTAGTGAGAGATCTATAGGACCCACATATTTTAAATATGGACCAAATTTTATTTACAAATAATTACTTTTACACCCTTTGAAATTTATTCTATTAAATTTACACCTCTCATTTTTTTTTATGAAAAGAAAATGTATTAGCAAAAAGAAGGAATCTGGATGGAGTTTCACACAAAACCCTCGAGCACAATAGATTGTTTGACGACATATTAAATAAGTTCACAAGGACGCTCCCAAATTTAATACTAGCCAAATTCCTAGCTATGAAAAGCAAAAGTGGGACTAACTAGATAAGCCAAATTAGTCCAAATAAGATTTAATAGGTCTTTACATCCCTATGTTTTGAATCATATAACAATTGTACTTCTATTATTAAAATTATAAGTTGGGGCAGAGCTCCCCCCCCTCCCCCCTAGCTTCAATTTTTTTGAGAATTCTTGTTGTTCCAAAGAGACTTCTCTAACCTTTTTTTCATATGTAAAATATCAATACTTGCTTTCTCCCCTTCCTTCACTCAAATTGGAGATTTAATGATAAAGACAATAGATAGAAAATTTATTGTATTTTTGTGACTTTTTATTTGTTCTTGTTTTTGTAAGAAATTAATGTTTGTTTTGAATTACTTCCTAGTAATTTTGTTTCTTTAAATATTAGTGATTGAAATTTTATAATCATTATTCAGGCTTCTCTTGATGTTAAGTCCGGGCTCTACCCCTGATAGTAGGGTTAAATGATGAGTCAATATGTATTGTATTTTCAAGAATTAAAATTTTTTTTTTTATAAACCCTCAAAAAAAAAGCCATATTCAAACTTTAGAATTTGGTTAAATTGTCACTAAAACTTTAAAGTTCTTATTCAAATACAACATTTTGAATCTTTAATAAAACAAAAATTTCAAAGTAGTATCCTAAAAAGAAGTCAATTCACCTCAATTTTTTATTTTATTTTGTATGTATAGCTTTTTTTAAAAAAAGTTTTAGGTTAAGATTTAATAGAAACAAATATGGTTTTTTATTTAAAATTAACCATGATAGGTATATGGAGATGTTTGTAATAGATAAATCCTAAGAGATATAGACATAATTATTTACAAATAGAAAGTGTGTAAATTAATTTGCTTTAAAATTTAGTCGACTAATGAAAAAAGTCACAGACTTACTGTACAATTTCGTGCTTCTTTCTTTCTTCTTCTTCTCTTTTTATTTATTTATTTGTTTTTACACAGCTGGTGTAGTACAAAAAGTTAAAAAAAAAAAAAAAAAAAAAAGTAAACAAAAGAAAATAAAAACGAGTGGTGGATCTTGACCACAACTTTTAATCTTGGCAGCTGAAGTCTAAGTGCTATATAAACACGTCAAAATACTTCACACGAGCCTTCATCCAAATCGAAATCACACAGCTCGTCTAAGTGCTATATAAACACATCAAAACACTTCACACGATCCTTCATCGAAATCACACAACTCTCTCTCTCTCTCTCTCGCTGTGTATACTATCAGCATCTGTTCAAGCTAAGCATAGAAGGTTTGCAACAAATGGAGCAAGGGAAACATTACAAGAAGGGGCTGTGGACGACGGAGGAAGACAAGATTCTCACGGAGTATATAAGAGTGCATGGCAAAGGGAGATGGAATCGAATCGCTAAGGCAGCAGGTGAGGCAACCCTTATATAAGTTCTATAATTCTCTTCCCACAGAATGATTTTCCGCTGGAAACTTGGGTTTTCGTTGTCAAAAAGCTTAGCTTTTGTAATTGAACATGGTTCATTTGGAGACACAGGTTTGAAGAGGTGTGGGAAGAGTTGCAGGTTACGATGGATGAATTACCTTAGCCCTAATGTGAAGAAAGGTGATTTCTCAGAAGAAGAGGACGACCTCATCATTAGACTTCATAATCTACTGGGCAACAGGTTCTTCTTTTCCTCTTCTAGCAGTTCTAGCTTAGCTGTGTTTTTTAACTTCAACAGTAGAAAGATTCTTCTCTCATGCTCTCAAATTTTGTTGTTTTGAGGTTGCTTGGCCTTTCTTGGTGTCGTTAGTCCATCTTTGTCCATTTTCTTTTTGTTGCTGTTCTGCTTTTGAATCACTGCCCAAATCAACTTCTCAGATTTAGTTCCTCTTGAGACTCATTTCTGTTCATCTTCAGTAGTAATTCAAATTTAGCAAGTATTGAAAGGCTTCAAGTGTGTTAACAAGCAAGCTACTTTCATCACAAATTAGAGAGGGTCGATCGGTTAGATGGATGGGTTGACCCACCGATCCATTCTAATCCCATGAGGTGGGTCCCACATATATGTAATATGACACTGACTGAATGCTGCAACTTTGCAGGTGGTCTCTTATTGCGGGTCGGGTGCCGGGTCGAACAGACAACCAAGTGAAGAACCACTGGAACACATATCTGAGCAAGAAGCTAGGGATCAAGAAGAAAAAGAACAAGGAGAATGCAGGCCAACCATCAGTAAAAATGCCTTCTACAGAATGTAGAGAGGAACTGGAGACTCTGACCAGACCCCATTCGAACTCAGATCCTAAAGACCCAGGTTTTGACAATGGTAGTAGCAGCAGTGATCTTATACACCAAGCCAATGAAGATTCTCAGGTGAAACTCGTCGGAGATCCGAATGTGCCATTACCGGAGATGAGTGAATGCTTTGTGAGTTCTTTCTGGTTGTTCTATGATGAAATAAACCAAGAAACACCTAGCATGGTTGAACTTTTATCTGGGTATCCTACTGATATGGGTTGGCCCGAGTTGTAGCTTCACAATAATTTCTCCATAATAATATCACTAGGGCGTTCTAGTATTGGAGAATCAACAATAATTACTTTACTTTTTTTCCTGTACTGTTTTCTATTCTTGCCGGCATTGCTGAACATCTGCATTTAATAGCTTGAGAGGACAAACAGGGATTCTTATTTAATAAGGAAGGTGATGTGATGAACTGAAGTTAGTTCAGTTCAGCTTTTCTAGTAAAGCATGGAATACTCTTTCTCTGTGTACACTCAAGTTATTTTGGTTATACTGGGCATCTTTCATACTCGGGTAAAACAAGCTTCTCTAGGGACAAAAACTCATGTTAATTTCATTGTCAACTGTAGAGGTTTGAAATGAAACAGGTTTAGTAATTAATCACCTTCTATCTTTTGGAACATCATACAAGCACCCGCTGCAATAGTTGAATCATCTTAGCTAATTTCATCAATATTGGATTTTGGAAGAGAAGATGATGAAAAACAGGTCCAATGGTGATGGTTATTGTAAAAAAGTATACCAAGAAATCACAAGTTGAAACTTTCCATCATATAAAATAAGTACGAATGCACATCTCTCAACCAATCACTCGTTAGAATAGTATTACAAAAACTCTCATCCAAAACTAAGGCTAACAAATCTCTCATCGACTTCTATTATGTCCAGTTTGCCCGACTAGGTCCAACTAGAGAGGGTTCATGGTCTCAACCGGTTCTAAACCAACATAGCACGGCATATATTTAACGGCAAGGATTACGCCGCTTCCGCCCCTAGGAAAGGCTTGGATAAAGAGCCTTAATCATGCAGAGCCGTGATGAACAATTGAGAAAAATCCTTACACACGAAATTGTCTTAGGGTCTGTTTGGTTACATGAATCCTGAGATTTGAAATCTCTAGATTCATGAAATCTAGAGATTCATCTTTTTACACTAAAAACGTGAATCTATAGATTTATGGGTATGGGGTGAAATCCAGATATTTCATCTCTGCTATAAAAACGCTAAACATTTATGCATTCATAAAAATCACAGATGAATCCACAGATTTCATTCCACACATGCAGTTAACCAAACAGTTAATTTTATAAATTATGACTCCATAGATTTGAAATCTCTAGATATTTGAAATTTCCAGACTCATGTAACCAAACAAGCCCTAAACTTTGAGACCCAAGAGGAGTCTATTTGACCGAACAACTAAGATGGAAGCAAGGAAATTGCATCCGATAGTTTAAAACCACACTGGTTAGGCTATATATATAAGCCTTGGAACCGGATGAGGTAAAGGCAATGGAATTCTTTTCATTCTAATTATTATTCCTAAGGCTCAGCAACTAGAGTCTTCTTGCTGTTATGTGAAGTACTAATTTGATTGTTAGAGGCGGCCCCTGACCAACCAAGGTTGGCCCGTTATTTGCAGGTGTTTTTGGTGGTAAAGTTACAACTAGACGAAATGACCTCGTAGGCAAATATAAGTATATACATATAGACTTCAATTGGGTAAATGGATTGTCTATTAGAATATGTCATTACGAATCCATCTTCATAGCGAGAACAAGAATTAGGATCACAATAACAGCTTATCATGAGGAATGCACGGGGTATTGCAATTAAAGCTGTGGAAGGTGGTGGCTGGGTGCAGAGACAAAGGTTTCCGCAAGGCAAGAGAAGAACACATCAGAGCAGGGTCCATTCAAAGTTGTACTAAAACAATGAAACGTAGATCTCAATGAACAGAAACATAGATAGTGACTTAGCAAACATGGGATCCACCTTCTCTGAAAGAACAACTGTGCATTAACCCAATTCCCAAACTCTGATTATGGTTCCTACGACACCATATGTATACATGTTGAGCTGATCTATTTTCCTTTGCATGAATCCTTCCCAACCCCCTTACAGTGTCCAATGTCCATCTCTGATTGCATCTTTCAGATTTTAAGGTTTTTACAAGTTCTCTTCACCATAAAGTTTCAACTTCAACTCAACTGTTGCAACCCCCCCCCCCCCTTTCAATAACTACTACCTTCATTGAAGAGCCCAAGCCCAATCCAAACTTCAGGTTGGGCTAAGAAACCACGCACTCTCTGGTGGATAGGCCCTAACCTGGCCTAGATCTGGTAATGCTCTGGCTGGCCAAGGAAGCCTGGAAGGAAAACTCAGTCCATAAATGGTAATGAACCAAAACAATAACAAAAGGGACAATTTTCTGTTCACATGGAAGCCCAGAACACAGTTAGGTTAATTCTCTCCTGTTAGTATATAAGAAATTCACATTGTCAGAAAATAGATCTCCAATTAATGTGTTTTTTCTCTTGAATGGGCTGGAAAGACCATTTCCAGGAGAACTAGAATTTATAACTAAGACACTAACATGGCTCTTTTTGTGTGTGTGTGTTGTGGGGGGGGGGGGGGGGGGTGCAAACGAGACTCTAACATGTTATTCTCTATCCTTTCCCCTCTTTGCCTAAATTAGTTCAATGCAAATTCTTTGAATGACCTTGAAAAAAATAAATAAAAAACAACTCTTTTAATGACCTTTCTAATCACCCTTATTTGCACCAAGATAAAGTGCTTTTTTTCTTTCCGTATGTTCAAAATAAGGAGTTTGTAACATGTGCCCACATAAAATAATCTTTCAAATTTAATATGATGTTTTTGGTTCAGGTTAGCCTTGTGAGTTGAGCTTCTAGCTAAGCAGCCTTTGTCCAATCCTTAACTTTTGCAATTATGTAAAGTAAATGGCATTGCTTTTATGAGCTCTTGTTCTCAATGATTTTATTTTTCTTTAAAAAAAATAATTGATATAATATATTCAGTTCCAACTTAGAACATACTGAGATAGTATATTTCATTAGTTCTAAAAGAAAAGGGTGTAAATTTGACTAACATAAACTTTTCGTTTCCCCTTCAATTTCATCATAGAGTTTGTTGATACAGAAGCAAAAGCCCATAATAATTTAATGATGATGTTGTTAACAATGTCCTTAGGGCTTCTAATAGTATTGAAGCGACTTTCTTTAAATGGTAAAGAAGAGAAAGCAAGCTATGCTGATTTCTCTTAATCATAACTGGAGAATGGACAATTGAAGTGAAAAAAATGAAGTTCTCTCCATTGTGTTTTGCTATTAAAGTTATTTTCATAATTATAACTGCACGCTACAAGATTATTGTTCATCAAAGACAAAATACAGATACAAACAAACTGCTCATCAAAGGCAAAATACAGAAAACACAAACACCTTTTGACAAAGCAAAAGGGTCACTGACTATGGTGATGTTCATTCAGAGAGAACAGGAGAGAGGCCGAAATCAAGATCCCAGAGCTCAAAAGATCCATTCACAAAATCAAAGTATCCTCCCTTCAACCCCAAAGTCTTCTTCCTCAAACCATCTCTCACGAATGGATAAGTTAGAAGGTTACTAAGTGATATGTTCACGGCTTCCTGCATTCAAACCAACAACCAAGAGCTGCCATATCAGAATCACATAATACATGCATGGAAGGATTACAAAGATAAAATAAACACAATCAGCTCATTAGTATTCAAGATCCATGTTAGGTCTTGGACCAATGCTCTAAAAGCTTCAAAGTTGATGGAATGAATTGAGTCGAGTCATTCAACCTATCCCATATTAGACTAGTTCAATCTAATGCCCATATACAAATTAGACTCCATTAGTCACATAACAACTCAACTGGTATGTTAATTCCGTGCTAAGTGGTGGGGGAGGTTTGCAACTTGTGGTATTAATATACATTAAAAAAAAAGGTTATAAGATGTAGTGGTTATCATGTAAGTTAAAAGTAGATAAGAGAGAAGAATATGAAAACAGGGAATCAAAGGGAGAAAGAAGGTGAGAGAAGTTAAGGTGTACCTTTGCACATAGTTTGCATTGTTCAGGGAAAGGCAAACTTCCATTCTCTGCCTTCACTTTTAGTTTGGCCGGGTGAATAATTTTCACCCACGATTCTAAGAAATCTCTGCACGGTTTGATAACTTTTGAGTGTTAAAGTTTCTTACTTGAACAACCCAGAAATCAAACCTAATGGGGAAAGGAAGCTTAGTATATAATATAAAAAGGGTTAATGATTTACGTGGAAGTGGGGCCCTCGTCAGGCCAAGTCATAACACCATTTATCCCACCACAGCAGCTGTGTCCAATGACCACAATGTATTCTACCTGAGGGAGACAAAATAAATAAAACCCAAATGAATATCTACCATAACTCAACTCACTGCTTTTATATTGGTAGAATTAAGAGAGAAGCTATTCACCTTAAGAGTCAAGACAGCATATTCCACGGCCGATCCAACCCCAGTGTGTGCAATCTGTGGTAGATAACTCTCTCATTAGGAATAAATAGAATGGAAAAGCACAAATGAAATACAATCCAAAGAGAGATGGCTTGAGACTCTCTGAGAAAAATAAAAGGTGGAGGAGCAGAAGGAAACATGGAACTCAAATTCTCCTCACTTGGGCAGGCCATCTCCTATTCTTCCACCCTCACAGTTGGGCTAGATTCTACATCCTCTCCATCCGGATAAATTCACATACGGCCTATATATAATATATGGCAAGTCCTGTGTCAGGCCTTATGTGAGTATGGGATGATGAGAAGACTACCCGCCTGGATGGAGAGGATCTCTAACATGAATGAGATTCAATAACATGGATATACCTTGTCATATGGAGCGACCGTGTTAGCGACATTGCGGACCACAAAAGCCTCCCCAGGCTGAATATTAAGAACATGAGAGGGACAAACACGAGAGTCGGCGCAGGCAAAGAACATGAACTGTAACAATATTCAACCAATTAAGATCCAAAACCCACAATTTTAATTAAACCTTACATAATATATCTCATGGGAATTATTAGTTGAGGTTTCTTAGCTTACCTTTGGGCTTTGGCTCTTGGCAAGCTCACCCCACAATACGGGGTTTTTCCTGCAAAATAATTCAAATCACATGTTCAACAAATTGTTTGTCTCTTTTTATAAATCTTGAAACTGAAATCAGTCCCGGTTCTTTACCCTAGAGTAATGTCTACCCATGAGTTTTGGTGAATATGATAGAATTTATGTAAGGACTATCCAACATTAGGCACCACAAGCAACACCAAATCAGCCGCACTTGCCTTATAAAGTCCCTCACGGACACCTTAGTGTTTTGTTAGGTAAAGAGGGAACTTACTCGTAGTTCTCCTTCTTGAAATGAAGGAACCCGGTTTTCATCCTCTCGACTGGATCAAATACTGGACCTGCAGCCACCTTTGCGGTTTGCAACTCTGCTGTTATTTGCTCAATTTTTGCAGCGGCCACTGCTTCCAATTTACCATTCTCACTGATATATGCCAACAGCAACAAAGTTATCTCTTTGAATCTTTAATCTCATTAAGTAAATATTTCCACACATTCAAAGGAAAAAAAGAGTGACAAGTAAAGGTCAAAGCTTCGTCTTTCGATTAACGAGTTCACCTCGAAACGTACAAATTAGTTCGACTGGAAAACTAGCAAAAGCTTGTAGGGATACCTGAGCAGGTTCTTCAGTCCTGTGATGGCTACCTCGAAAGGTGCTTCGCTCCCCATTCTGTTGGAAGATTTAGACAAACCGAAGGAGAGCAGATCAGTCAACGAAGTTGCTAGTTGTCCTTGAAAGAATGGATTACACTTGTGAGTTGTGACCCCTTTTATAGTGGAACATAGGAGAGTTTGCTAACCATAGTTAATTCATAGCTTAACCCAAAACCGAGCTCGTTAATACTGGCTTCGGAATATTTTATTTTTTTCTTTCGTTTTTTTGAATGGTCATCTAGGTCAGTTCTTTCTATCTTCTTTTTTTTTTTTTTTTTTTTGGTAATCTCATCTAGGTCAGTTCACGTGTGTTTTAATTATGTCTTCAAGAAAGTAACTGTTACTTATATATAATTTAAAATAAGACAAGACTTTGCCCGCCCTAACACCGGAAAGGATTCAAACTCTTGAAGGTGGTGGTTTTTTGGTAAATGATCAACCTACGTGGTTGGTTTTAGAATATTCGGCCATTTCGTTAGTTCATCGATATCCTCAATGAGCAAAAACTCTTGATTGTTTATTTTCTGATATCATAATAATATCTACATGGAGGAGGTTCTTCTATTCTTATTTTGATCTATGGTTAGGGGCAGAGTCAGAATTAAATAGGGTGGGGAGGACGAATAATAAATTCGGATCACTTCTCCATTGGAAGAGCATTAAGTCATTCCACATATTGTGTGGGCTCATGTGAGACCCGCTCTTAGATTATTTTATCATATTGTAGCTCAATTACTTCAATAATTCTTTTCTTTTAATAGAATAATTAGTTTAATACAGCTATACAAATATACAAGTTAGAAACATATTTAATTTAATTAGTTCAATAATTAAATTTAAAAAAAAATCAATTAGGTTGTTGTTTTCTAAAAAGAATAATAGAAAAGAAATAGAGAGAGAATACCTATTACTTAGATAATTATTTTAATATGAAGAGAAAAAACAATTAATTAGTTGAGTAATTAAATTAAAAAGAAGAAAAAAATCAATTGGTTTCATGCCTTCATCGTTTTTTATGTTTTCTGAAAAGAATACTACAAAAATTGAGAGAGAGAGAGAGAGAGAGAGAGAGAAAATACTTGATAATTGTAGAGATGATTTACCAAAACTCCAAAATATGCCAGCTTTTCCAAATTTTTCCTAACTACTTAAGTAGTTTGTCAGAGGTGTGAGGAAAAAAAGAGAAAAAAAAATAATAAATAAACAAGGAGACTCACAAGATTATAAATAAGAATAAAAATATGAGAGAATAGTTCTGTGGATACGGGGGATGGTACATCTTTAATGTTTTGGGAGGATGATTGGCTTATGCTGGGGATGAATTTCAAAGACAAGAGTTTAGCGGCGATTTCAAAGGCTATAAAGAGAAAAAAAAATTTCAGAATATGTGAATGATAGTGAAAATTGGATGACAAAACTTTTTATCATCTCATGGGTGCTTCACTATTAGATCAGCTTATGAAACATTTTGTGAGAGTCAAGCAACCCAACCAATAGTATTCTAACTAGTGACTAATGGTCAAATTTGTGGAGTCTCAAGGTGCCGAATAGTCAGAAACGCTACTTGATGGAAAAACTTCAATGAAGCTCGTTGATCTTCAATCTGAAAATCTTGAAATCGATACACAGAAGAAAGGGATTAAGAAGAGTCAACGTAAAAAATCTGAAACCCAAATGATGGAACGATTTTTATCACCAAAACAACAAGATGGATAAAATAGAATTAAGAACGCATTAGGGTTAAGATCTTCCAAGAAGAGTCCAGGAAAGGAGAGTCGTAGTCTATCTAAGTTGAAGAAACCCACTACCGTTGGAGAGCTTATGAGGGCCAGGTGGATGTTTCTGAACAGACCGATTCAAGGATTAGAAAGGTTTTGCTGAGAATATCTGTAGGGCAGGTGAGCTATATTTCTGTTGTTTATGATTTGTGGTACAAATGATATTTGGATTTGTTTTGCAAGTGTTTATATTAAAACATAGGGATAATTACTCTTGTTCCGTTGGACTTTGATTTTATTACTATTATTTCATGCAATTTTTTAAATTACTAATTTAACCTTTAATTTTGTCTACAATTACTAATGCCCCCTACCGTTAAGTTCCGTTAGTTAACTGATGATGTGGCATCTATATTGTTTTTCAAAATTTCAAAAATAAGCTTGCAATTATCTCTTTATTTATTTACCCTTTTGTCAATTTATAATATTACCCTTAATTAGCTATAGAAAAAAATTAACCTTAAATCCATTTTTTTTTCTCTTAAAAGAAAACACTGAAATAAAGGATTGATGTGATTAAATATGAAGAAATATCAAATTTAATTCAAAATTGAAAATTGAAAATCACCCACTATATGCTAATCATAATGCATGTTACCAAATTTCCTATCAATTAACATTTTATATGTTAATTTGTTGGTAAAACTTCCATCATTGTGATTGTAGAAAATATAAGTGAAGAATGAGAATTTCAACAACCATAAGTGTGTAGTCCCCACCAATCCCCAAATTAAATTCTCGGAAGAAAACAGAAAAAGAAAATAATTTCAGGACAACACTTCTATTGAAGATGAACCTTATCTGAAAATTTATATGATTTATATTTTTTTTTGGCCAAATCTTGGGAACTGGGATTTATATTTTTTTGGTGTAATAGTAAGACCCTCATTAACAAGTATCACACTGCAAGAAATCATTGTTGTTTTGTTCTTTTGTGTAAATTCCAAGAATTACAACATACATAAAGAGATTCATTTTTTTCTCCTAGATCACATTGTTTTTGCTATTAGAACTCAAATTTATATTGTGAAACAATTTGTCTTTACCATGATGCACATTTTGATGGAGTTAGGAGCGAAGAAGCAAGATCTTCACAAACTTTCTTAATATGGGTCTTCATCACATTTTAAATGGAGACGACTAATACTCTTTCAAATCCAAAATTGATGCTAAAATATAAGATTTTAAGAATATAATTGGCATTCAATATAGTTTCCATAAATGAAGGTAGTGTCATTTTTTTTATTTCTTAATTTTAATGAAGGACAAAATAGACATTACATATTCCAAGTTAAAAGCCACTTAACACCGTTAGAAGTGAGGGGGCAATAGTAATTTCACAAAAAAGGAGGATTGAGTAGGAATAAAACCAAAGTATAGGGGACAATAGTAATTATCCCTAAAACATATCATCAAAATTTGCCGAATTTTGGTCATTTCTGCCAACAACGAAGTTTTTTTCAGACCGAAATCGACAAATGCAAAATATTAGGAAAATTTCATCGATAGATCGCTATAAATCATTTTTCTCACCAAAATCAACGATGTATTCACAAATTCTCACGATATATTGCATTGTTTTTAAAATTTAAATGCACTCATATGTTGCTATGAACTTGTCAATCTCCAATTTCAACATTCAATTTTAACTTCTTTTTTTTATAACTTTTTGAAAATCCAACCAAGCTTTTCACTCTCACGTAGTTCCATACTCCATTTTAAATTTTAAATTAATTGTATTCTGATTTGACGGCTTGGTAATAGAGGCTCTTATTCATTAATGCCGGCAGTTCCCAATGTTCGCTAGTTCGGCAGTTTTTCTATGTGACGAACCGGCAAATTTTGGCAAAAGTTCTCACCATGCAAGTGTCATTGATATTAGGGGTAAGTCAAAGATGTGACACTGAAATTTCCCGAAAATAAATGTTGGAGGGGAATACCCATTTTTGGTATAGCCAGCCCAATCCAAGCTTCAGGTTGGGCTAAGGAACCACTCTCTGGTTGGGTAGGCCCTCACCTGGCCTGAATCTGGTAATGCTCTGGTTGATCAAGTCCATTGTAGAGCCCTCCTTGGTGCCTAGAAGCAGTCCCAACAATAAGCTTGTGTTCCCATGGAAGCCCTGACACATTCATGTGTTTTCACTTCTCGGGTTAAATAATCTCAGTGAATGGGCTGGAAGGACCTTTTGCTGACCATTATTAATTATTCTTGTGAAAGCCCTTTTTCAAATCTGCTAGAGAAGTAAAGTTTAAAATTAACACACCAACATGCACTTATTCCCTTGCCTCCTAACCTTTCCATCTTTGCCTTAATTTAGTTCAATGCCTTACCTAACTCTTTTAACGACCTTTCTAATCACCCATCTTTTCACCAAGATAAAGTGCTTTTTCTCCTTTGATAACTTCAAGATAAGGAGCTCTGTGACTTGAGCCCATATAAAATAATCCATTAAGTTTAATATGATATTTGTGTAGGGTTTGGGTGTTTTGTATTCTGTAGGTCCATGTAATTATGGTTTTGGTTGTATTTGTAAATGAAACAGGGTTTGTGTCAATTATTAATACTGGAGTAAAATTGTAATTACATTAGGATTAGGGTTTTAGATTTCTCTATAAATAGTCTTTGTAAGATAACCTATATGTATCAATCTCTGTAGAAGATTGGGTAATCAATCCCTGTAGGGGATTGAGAAATCCATCATGAGGATAAGGATGGGGGGCAAGCAAAGGGTAGTACTTTGTGGGTGTGAGAGTGGTGTGTAGTTTCCTGGAAATAGTGAAACTTTTTTTTCTCTCTGGTGGACGTAGGCAGGGTTTTGCCGAACCATGTTAAATTTCCCTTGTATGCTTTGCTTGTGTTCTTCTCTGTTTATGGTTGTGCATCCATTATCTCTAACAATTTCTTGTTTAG